>NW_026947485.1:102343336-102510836 GCF_034190915.1 Cavia porcellus
TTATTAGGCTAAAGTTGCATTAGGAAGTGGTATTTGCATGTGAGAAATACGAGCATATAATAATAGATGTGTCAATATGACATAACAAAACTTACCCAATAAAGATGTTAAATGACATGCTGTCCTCATTTTTAAATGGGACAGACTATTTTATTGAGAATTTTGTCAACATTATTGTAGTAATTACAATATTTAAGCTGTTTATCTTTCTCATATTCTGCTTGCCTGAATTTTTATTCCTTCATGTTAATCTCTTTTCTCTTTGGCATGCAGAGCCCTTTCCTTCTATAGATCAGCATGGCAGACCTTATAGTTTTCAATGAGAAATACTCTTTGATGTTATTAAAAATTATGAATTCATCTATGAAACAAAAGCACAGATATACAGTGCCTAGTGGCAGGTGCTGATTCACATTCTGTACTTCCAAGAGATCCCTATGTGAAAGATTCCTAGCTGAGCAATTCTCAAAGTATGGTCCAAAACCAAGTATGGTGGTCCACTCCTATAATCCCAGCACTTTGGAGGCTGAGACAGGGAGATTGTCAGAATTTAAGGCTAGCCTGGACTACACAGTGAGTTCAAGACCAACCTGGACTACACAGTGAGACCCTGGGGGGGGGGGGCGCGGAAGGAGAGGAGGAGGAGAGAGGAAGGAAGAGAAGGGGAGGGGAGAGGTGAGAAGAGGAGAGGAAAAAAGAAAAGAAAAAGTGTGGTCTGAAGTGTACAGGTGGACTGTGAGCTGGTACAGGATGGTCACTCTCTGAGAGAGGTGTACTCTGCCTTGAGACACCTCGGTGCCTTGCCATGGATTCATATCAATCTTAATACAGCACAGATGTCACTACAATTCCGATATCTTCCTAGAAGCAGTGCCAATTTTCTCATATGTTAGCCACACAAGGGAGAAGCAGGAATATGTACAAATCTACCTAAAGCCATTTTCAGGCCAGAGGTGCCCTTCTAACTAACCCTCAGGCTCTTGGAGGAGCCAGTTCCCAAGGAAGCAGAAGCTCTACCACCAGTTGTCCCAAAAAAGTGCTGGACAAGGAGGGTGATAAACAAAGAAAACCCTCCCTGTTAGGTCCCATTGTTCCTTTTGGAGGGAGAGGGCTATGAGCTGCCAGTTCATGAATACAGAATGTTAGAAATGGAGCAGTCAGCATTTCCACTGGACTAGTAATCCTTCATCTCCTAGAAGTGACTGTCTTGGAGGACTCTAGGTGCTTGAGTCCACGGAGCTTTCCTCACTAAGCACTGCTGAGAAAGATCCAGTTTCCTGAATTCTGCATTTAAATAGGTACTATTGGTGAGGGCAAGAGAAATGTACGTGGCAACAGGGCAGAAATGATTTTTTTAAGTGTCTGGAGAACTAGGTGTGCCAGCAGTCTTATTGTAGCCTGACTATTCTTACTTGCCTGGTCCTTTTGTAATGTGGCTTAGGCATCCTCTAAAGCAAGCCACAGTCCTATGTGCATTTGGCCCAGTGCAGGTTGTGCTGAGGCCTGGTCTGAAGATCTACTGGGACTCAGGGAGCCCAGTATCTCCTCTGTGCATCCCTACCCTTCCCTCCTTGGTTTGTTTACTGTCTGTTCACTGCACTGTCCTGCTGGAACTGTTTGCAGGGATTCCTCACAGAGCAGTCTCTGAAGACAGTTCTTAAAACCACCAGCATAGGTATGCCCCAGCCCTGAAGGCCTGACAGCAGGTGTCCCATCAGGGCTCACCCTTCCACAGGATGCTAGCATCTCTGACACCTATGACACAGACTCTGGATAGCTTTTTCCTCACATTAATTAGTAACATGGTGGTCCTCAGTAACCATTAAGTTAAAGCCATAACTATTTTGAGTGAATTGCTTTAAAGGTAATTTGACTGTAGGGAAAAACCTGGGTTTTTTAAAGCATTTTATAGAAATGATCAATGACAAAGTGAAGTATAAGATACTATTGAATATAGTGAACAAATCACCTCTTTTGATGCCATTGAAGTCCTCATCCACTACATTTAGCTTGATGTATCTGTCTACCAAAAATTTCTGCAGACGGCACTACATCATTCCCCCTTGTGAAAGTACTAGAAGCTACTTGGTAATTATAACTGATGTGGAGAAAAATCATCACATAGAATTTATATAGGCCATTTAAATTAAAGAAGCCTTTCATCCCAAACTCTGTTTATTTTCTCAGATTTTTTTCATTTAGAATATGGTTTGATTAAAGACGAAATTCACCCATCAAAAGAAAGAAATTATCGTACTGTGTGTGAATTCCACATTTTAAGATCTATGTTAGTCAAAAAGAAAGAAAAAAGATATGTAATCCAATCTCTTCAGCAACCCCAAATTGAACTGCATTTCCATGAATGACCAAAAGTAGGTGTTCTCTGAAGGCCAGTGGCCAGGTGGGTCCTGTGAGGACTGCTGTGACTCTCTTAATCCCTGTGTGAAGTGTTGACTTTACTCACCAGAGAAAGGTTCTGAGGATGCTGCTGGCAGAAGTTTGGGCTTGTGGGCTGTTGATAAGAATGACTGGTAGAGGTATGTGTGTGACTGCTGTGATTTATAAAGGATCCAAAACTATGGGAAGGGACTCCAGCGTGTGACTCCCTAGCCCTGTGCTGCCTCTCCCACACAAGAGCTCTAGCAAACTTGCCTAGGAAGCCTGTGTTTATTAGAATCTGCCTATGTATCAGGCCTGGGAGACCCAGGTATCCCCACCCCAGTCCCAGTGTAACCACAAGACAGTGGAGTTGCAATAGTGTAGAAAAAAGAGCCTCTAACAGGAAGATAAGCTTCTGCCTGTGTGCATTCCCTGGAGACTGCAGCCCTATCCTGGAGGCCTAGAAAGAGCAGCTTTCTGACTTCCTGAAGGTGATACGGGCGAGAGAAGAGACTTGTGCGTATGCACAGTCTTTCTTTCAAGGACCTCAAGGTGGAAGTTTGTCTGATCACAAATCTGGAGGTGCAAAAGGAGAGAAAGAAGCATCCCTACTGGACCTTCTGGGTGTACCTGTGCAGTGACTGTCCCCAGGTGACTGCTGTAGCCCTGTCCTCTTATTGCAGGATGTTCATCTAAAGATGAGGGCACTCTCTTCCTGCATTTGTTCACTGAACAGACTGAACCAGTCAGCAGGCCTTCATCCACAGTCCTGACACAGCTGGATCTGGAGGACAGTCCCTCACCATGCTAGATACTGGACATCACACGGGACCCTCCCAGGGTGGCCTGGACACCCACACATGCCATGCTGTCCAGCCTGACCCAGCTGCTCATGAATATTCAAGTACTTACTGGTAGAATACGCAAAGCTTGAGGACAGGACAGAGAAATGCTGTCAGGTGTCCTCAAGTTCTTTTCCACATGGTGTGGGCTGGACTTGCCAGTGGAATACCCAACCCGGGCTAGGATCTGCCATCCTCTCAGCAGCCTGCAGAGGTGGCCCCAACACTGTCAGGTCTCACTAATCCTATCCCAGGTCATTTGGCTATGCAGCCAACTGTAACAAAAGATAGAAATAATCCAGTCTATATGGTGCTTCTCATCATCATAACCTCTAGATACCTTTTATAAACCCACTTCTTTTAAGAGCTTCCTGGCAGTATAGTCACTATTTACCGTCAGTTCTGCTCTTGGAGTTAATTTTAAAATAGTCTGAACTAAAAAAGCTAAATCATACAGGCTTTGAAAAATAGCATCTTTTTAGTCTTTTTGTATTTGAAAGTTAGTGAATTTCATTTCCAGTCTCCTGTGGATGACCAGTACCCACTTGACTTGGAAGGAACACACACTGTTAATAGAAGCTAGCCCAGTACAGTGGTACCTTAATTCATAAACAAAAGGATTTGGTAAAGTTTTGTTTTTGATTATAAACTCTGTGTCAGGTGACAAACACGACTCCAGCCATCCTTCCCATACAAACACAAAGGTAACTATCTTTTCCAAACTTGTGGAACAAATTAAGTTTGTGAACCAAGATGCATACTACTGTACTGCTAAACCATTTAAAGTCAGCCAGTAACTGGAGTGTTATAGAATTACTGATCGAAGCTGATCCTGCACAAAACAGCGGGCAACCAGCAATAACCTGTTGACTCACAGCAATATCTAAGTTCAATGTCCGGATGGTGGTCTTTAACTCTGGTCAGCAGTGTCACTGGTGGGTCACCACTACCTACCTACTAAGAATTTGGGGCAGCTTCTAAAATACATTATACATAGGAATTGCCTCTGACAAACAAGAAAGGATCAGGGAACACTTTGCAGAGTGTGGAGTGAGATTACAGGAGGACAGCACAGTGACTGGGCACAGTGTACCAGAAAAGTGTTCTGCATCATTCAGGCCCATGGTCCAGGATGTTTGGGATGCAGGGTAAATATGCACAGGTGTGGCAAGGTAAGGAGACACCAGAGATAGTGGTCAGTAGAGAAGAGACTGCTGAGGAAGAGGGAAGGGGTAGTCTTACAGTTGGGGATCCTGGGGGAATGTCCTCTGGAGACATGGATAGGGACCGCCCCACCTCACTCAGATCTCACTCCTGACAAAGATGCAGCCTGGATTGACGTAAGTGGCCCAAGCGTCCAGAGCAAAGGCTTCATCTTGTAACAGCAACTGCAGCTCCCACCCTACCACTGTATCCTGATTCTGCCATAATTGGCCAAGCTGCCTGCTTTTTGCTTCCTGCCCCAGTTTTTAGGTAGCTGAGCAGACAGTTAGCCTGTAAGGTCATCTTTCTGTGCACCTAAGGAGACAGCAAAACCTTAAGTTCATGAAAAAGAGAAATTTTAAGATCCACTTTCAGCAAGGATAGGAAGAAAAGGGGCAGAGCATATGGCTGGCAGGGCCCATGAAGGCAGGAACTTGAAGGCCTGCAAGTTGAGCCAGGCAGCTGCCACATACTCTTTATGTGTTAAAAGCCTATTGTGTCAAGAGAGAAGAAACTCAGAGTATACCTTCTGTTCATTAGTGTATTTCTTTGCTATTATATTACATAGATATTAAGGTTTTTACATTGGCAACTCTAAGACTGCATTCCTTTGACTGGCACTGTGAACCCGAGATTTAGAAGTAGAGGACCAGCTAAGGCACAGGTAGCTGGAGGGCCTGGAGGGATCCTGTAGTGGACAAGCACCTGCAGAGACTGGGTAGTAGAAGTGTACAAACCACTTTAGGACCATGACCGGCAGCAGATATCTCAGGAAACTGCATCAAGCAGTGGCGAGAAGGAACCCTGTTCCTTAGGCTCCTCATCTTGACCAGTGATGCCTGACAGTAAGGTGGGCATGTGTTTGGAATGTGATGGGGATTGTGTTGAGTCACTTGCTTTTATGAATGCCTATCAAAGAGTTCTGCCCTCCTTCAAACTCACAAGTGGGTTATCCCTGAAAACTGGTAGAAATCATGTATTATGGTCTTATGAAAAATTTTTCCAGCCAAAGAGGCATCTTTTGAGTAACAAGAGGGAGTGTGAAGCTTTGACTGTGAGTATAGAACAGTTCTGTTCGGCAGCCCCGTTATGCCACAGAGACTGAGCCCTGCCAGCCAGGATCCTCCAAGCAGTGCAGGGTTATTGGGAAGGCTGGCAAACACTGCATGTAGAGAAAGGCATCTGGGATGGCTCCTTACCTAAGAAGGTTTGCACACTCATCTGGAATTGTATGAGAAGTAACATGGCTGTTACCCAGACAGTGTAAGAACTTCGGTGCAATACCACTTGGTGGCCCCCCCTGAGATGAGTGTAGGGCTGCAGGACTGCTGTGTTTATCTGGATGGGGTATAGCACATAATCACATGTTGGATGTCTACTGGGATCACAGTGCCTACCCTGCCAGAGCTTAAAGAGACTGGACCTTGGCAGAACAAAAGTAGTTTTCATAGCTACATGTATGTTAGTACTTGCGTATCTTAAGAGTTAGTTACTTGGTAGCTAGCAGAAATAGATATTCTTTCTTTACAAGTTCTAATTTAGAAAGCTATTAGAGGTCCTAAAAGAAGAAGGAAGAATGGAGAAATATCTATGCCCTTGATTTTCAGTGTCTAGGTCTCTGCTATTTCCTCTGGCACTTTTGGAGAGCTTTCTAGTGTGACAATCATCTAAGTGAGGGGATGTACACTGGGTAAGCTCATAAAGCATTTTGTAATTCTTTGAAAAGGAAAATATGAGAATGTAAGTCATTTTTTAACAGCAAATAGAAGAAGGAGCTCCTCCTCCTCAGGTTGTCATTACCTGAGCAAGAGGGAATTCCACGTCAATAGATTTGGGTTTCTTTTCATGTTTCTTCTCACTAAATCTGGCAGAAGCACTTTGTATATAGAACAGCACCTGGATTTTCTTGGGGAAACATACAGTATCAACATGGAGCAAGCAGTGATTAAGAGTGCAGGTGAGAAGTGATGTTTCTGTTCGAACAAACTAACAAGAGCAGCAGTCCCAGTGACCCAGCTGGGTAGCAGTCAAAGCTTCCCTAGCCCTGGAATTGAGTTCAGGTTTCAAAAGGGTCTGTTAGTAAAGCTTCTAAAACTAGCTTAAAGCAGATGAAACACAGAGAAACAAAATGATGCCCCCAGGGGAACCCAGAAGAAAGGAGAGATGAGTGCAGTTGGTGCCAGCTACTCCTGCCACTCTCATCAGGAGCTCCGTGGCCTTGCCATCTCAAGTAACATCTGCCTGTTAATTGTGCCTTGCCTCTCAGAAACAAAAAGGCTGCAGCTTAAGCACACTTCCTTACTTCTCACAGTGAAAGCAAGATCAAGTCTCTTGAAAGCCCATCCTATGCCACTGTCTACTAACATGGATATGAATTTGTCCCAAGGCACACAGAGTCTTCCAGAGTCTTCAATCCATAGCCGTCTCTTCCACAAGGCCAGGAAATAATGCCACTGGGCAAGCAAGGGCTTTGGAAACCATGGTAGGCACTGCCTCCCTGGAAGGAGTTTTTCCATAACTCACAAACTACATAGGAAAGTTATCCTTCATGTTTCATAGAAACATTACTATGCATGGCTCCCTAACTAGCCCAAAAGAACTTCCAGAAAAATAATGACACTTTATTATCTGAGTTATTCAAAGCCAGCAGAAGTTCTTGTGGGTTAGATGAGCTTTGTGAATTTAGTTGAGGAGTTACCAGTGTTCACCAATTTCTAAGTGACTACACAGGGTCCCATATAGGGCAAATCATACCTCATTTGGGGGCAAATGGCTTTCCTGTATTTCCTGTGTCCACCTGCCTGTACTTAACAGACTGTCTGGAGCTTGCCTTTCTCCTGATGGATATAAGAACTGTAAATTATCAGCATTTTCTTACTTATTAGATAAATCCCACTGAAATTCAGAAATGCATCTGTGTGTGGCAAATTCTTCTTTAAAAACTACTGAATTTTTTGTTAAATATGCTAGATAGCTGCCGTCTTTAACTAAATACTTAATCATGGACATATTGGGTGCTGGAGATACCAAGATATAACAGCCAAAACAGATAATATTTCTGCCTTAATAGTGCTTCTGATCCTGCCTGGGAGAGCAGAAAAGGGTAGAATAAACACATAAAGTATGGTTAAAATCCAGGTGCTGACCAGTGGAGAGTCTAAAGCAGAAATGAGGATGGGGGTGTTGTTTTAAATGATATGATCAGACCCTCACAGAGGAAGTGGCCTCAGGCATAGTTGGAAAGAGTCCTGAACCTTGTGCTTTGAGGGACAGCCTGGCTGGCTCTCCTCACATAGAAAAGGGACCCATAAAGACAGTGTCTCATTATATGCTGGAGTCTTTCTGCTGACCCTCAGCAGTTTGGGCTGATTTCATGAGGCCCAGTGTCATGGAGACTCAGAGCATAGAGGTATTTGCCACCTTTGAATGAGGAGCCCCTATTCCAGGAGTGTAAAGCCTTAATGGGTCTTTCTCTAATTGGCACCTCTGTATTATTTTTTTTGGCTGAGAAAATTCTTGTAAAGTATATTTAATGTGGTGTTGAAATTGGTAGCATTTTGTTCCCCATTTGAAAACCTGAAGGTAATCTCAGAGGTCCTATTACACGGTTCTGTTTTTGCTTTTTTTTTTTTTTTTTTTTTTCCTTACTAAGACCTAATTGCAAAGCCTCCCATCTCTTTCTATGAATCCCAACTAAAGAACCTTAAAACGAATACTGGCTTCTGGCTCTCCTGGCCAAAGGGTAATTCTGCAGGTGGTTGAAGATATAGAGGAGAGAATGCTGTGCCATTAGACCAGCATAACTCTGTTATTGAATAAGAGTGATCAGAGCTTTTCCTGGCTTTCCGGACACACAGACTTGCTACTCTTATTTTTTTTTATAAAATACATATTGGAAACAACACCAAAATGCCAAAAGACAAGTGACTCTCAGAGCATGCCTGATATGTATTGTATTGACTTGCCAGTATTTCTTAGACTTTTATTTGATTCTAATTCAGTAGGATTTTTAATCCCTGCATTTAAAACTTTTGCTTGGGAAGTCCATGCTTTTGCCATTAACATCAGTGTGTTTTGGACATTTCTACATATCTAGTATCAAGCTTTGAGAACTGAAGCATCGTCTACTCTTAAAGCACAAGACCTTACCAGACCCTGGAGTTTTGCTGTGATTTGGCATGTCCTGAAAGGAATTGTCTTTAAAGAAAGTAAGTTTAGTTGATTGAAATGAAATTAAATCCACATTTCTGTGTCATAATTTATTAACCTGATTGGCCTGCTGAATCCCAGCCTCTGTTTATAAACAGCCCTGCACAGACTCTCTCTAAGCAAGCTTAGCTGTTTTCCCTCCCTCCACGTAGGCACGTCCCCATGTTCAGAATGTTCCCTGTGGACCACTGTAAGTTGTAGGTTGTAGAGCTGTGATTTACATTGTAAACTGTAGCCCTACCTGTGTGACATAGATATCACTGAGTATTATCTTACTACCTTGTTTTAGATTTTATACTTGCAATGAAAACAACAGAAATCTTTAGTAGTAATGACTTCATGTTCCTGTCTCATGAAAAGGCTTTTGCCTGCTTTATTTTCCAAACACAGTTGCATGGAAGAATAACTCTAAGCTTGGCAGCGTGGCTGTGTACTACTGGCCTGAACTCTCTGCAGAACTCAGAGGATCACATTTGTTCATGAAAAAAGAGCTAGAAGTTGCATATCCTATGTGTTAGCTCCAAGACTACTGACATTATTTATTAAGCCATGAAGGAGTATATGAAATTTTGAAGAGCAGTTTAGCCCTAAAATATTCCATTAGTAGCTGCCAGGAAAGCTTTTCTGAAACAATATTAAACTTCAGAGAAAAATGTTCTAATGTTAATAGACCCATGAAATTGAAGTAAAGTCTAAAGTGAACTAAAGTCACACGTAAAGATAGCATTTTAAATTGAGTAAAGGCATAAATATCGACATCCATAAGGTCAGGAGCTAATGTGTAGACAAGAGAGGAACAGAGTGAAGATCCATGTGTCCTTGCGGTCCCCTCCCTGACTTTCTGTGGCATCAGTTAGCTGCCAGGAGATGATACCCTGTATGCGCTTTCATTGCCTTCAGAGTGAAGAATTTTGTGGGCCTTCATTTCTTCTGAAATAGTGAACTATCATTTTGTACATTTTTAACCACCTATTCTAGCAAACATTTGTCGTCTCAGAACTAAGTTTATGATTTCTTCCTTTCTGTCTTTCACTTTTATCCAGTTCTGATTTCTGGTCTCACTGCCAGTTGTGGTCTCCTGTGTAAGCACTCATGGATTAGTTCTTACATTTAACCATCAGAGCACATATTATGTGACTCTCAGCAGTTAAAGCGTTATTTTAACCTTTTTGATAGATGCGATGTGATTCTGTGGGTAGTTGTCTTTATCGGGGTTCTGTGGTCAGTGGTCTGTCTCAGGGTCCTGGAGAACTGGTTTCAAGGTTCTTGGTTGAGGACATCCCACAGCCATTTTAGAAGAAACTGATGCACAGTGCCTTGGAAAAGAATAAACATACTTCTTTCTCAGGAAGATATTTTTCCCTCAATGATTTTTAAAAATACAGAACATCACAGAGATGACCCAGAACAGAGATGGCGAACCTTTTAAAGACTGAGTTCCCAAACTACAACCCAAAAACCCACTTATGTATTGCAAAATGCCAACAGTGCAATTAAATCAGAATACAGAGGTTGCAGTTTAGAAAAATAACTATTATCCAATACTTAGCTGTTGGGTCAGCTTGGCTCTTATGCCAGTGACTGCTGTGGCATGTGTACCTTAGGTTCATCATCACTAACCTAGAACTCTAGGTTAAAATGGGCAAGGCTGAGAAAGGCATCTCCTTCCTGTGAGCTGTGTTTCCTTCTCAGCCTGCTCAGAGGCTGCTGCCTTTTGCTGTTGTCTAAACTGATTGTACCTTTCTCTCTTACCTCTGCTTTTGGTTTCCATAAGGTGAGATGAAGACATATACGGAGGTAATGGGGGCAGAAACTTCAAAAGAGACCTATTCAGAGAAGATTTCCCCCAACATTGTTTGCATGACTGGGACAGGGACTATCTCCTTTGGGAATGTTTGTGATCACTGCTGATTTTAACTTATTTTTCCTTTTGTTGACTTTAAAAATTTTAAAGTAACACAGATTTATTATTTTAAAAACTTCAAAGGTAGATGTGTAACAATAAAACCTTTCTAGAGGCAATCAATCTTAGTCTTTTGCATGAAACCTTGTAAATCTGTTTCTATTGTTGTAAATGCACTTTCTGTTCTTATCTACCTTTACCAAAAAAGTGTATGGTGTAGTGTTTTTTGAATAGGATTTGAGCTTCCTGATACATCATGGCTTTCTATATTCTGTATTGTTCTGTAGTGTGAATTATCATAATTTATTAAGCCTTCCCACTTTCAGTGGAAATTTAATTTATTTCCAACTTTTCTTTCTTTTACAGTGTTATCATGAACATTTGTGTGTGTCTATATTTCTGTGTCAAATGCGAGTTTTCTGTGGGATAGACTTCTAAAAGAGGAATTGCTACATCAAATAGCATTCACATGTAAAATTTGATGGATTCAATCCAGACACCCATCACAAAAGCTGCACCAGTTTCTGTCCTCAGCAATAAGAAAAGATGTCCACTCCTCTGTATTTCCAAAAAAATAAGATTTCTAAAATGCCTTCTTAGTGTTCATTTTATATTTTTTGACAACTACTGAGGTCATTCATCTTTTTATATTTATTGGCCCTTGATTTACCTATACATATTCTTTGCTTTTATTTTAATAACTGAAATATAGCAGCCTGTCCTCTGTCTGATAAGTCATATGTATTTTATTTTGGTTTCTTCTTCTAGCTGCTTAAAGATGTCTTTGGCATGCCAGAATCCTAAAATTTTACATATCCAAACTCACAATCCTTTTGTTGGAGCCTCTGAGTTTCAAGTCTTGCTTTGAAAGATCATTGTTATTGCCAGATTTAAAAAACTACTATCTCTTGCTAGTTTTAATACTTTTAATTTATTTATTAGTTGCATTTGTAGATAAAATATAATGTTATTTTATGTAGACAGTGAGTTTCTCCATACCATCTATCTACTCATATAGTTTTTCATCCACCACCTGAACTGAAATGTCCCCTTCATTTTATTCAACCCTCTCAAATACATGGGTCTATCTGTAGCCGCTGTTCTGCTCCTTTGCAGTGTTCCTCTATCCCTGGGTTTGTGCTTCACTGCCAATAAATGTAGCTCTGCAGACAGGTCAATATATGGTGGGAATGTGTCTTTTTTTTATCCTTTTCAAAGTTTTACCTCGGGGTAAGAATGGACACAGGAGGAAAAATAGCGTGCAACTAGTTTAATGGAAGAGGGATTATATAAAATGAGAGTCCAAGGACATTCAGAAGATCATCAATACATACTTCAAAAATCTTTTCCATCTTATAGGATGGAAAACACAGAAGAAATGGACAGATGCCTTGGAACGTATGAATAACCAAGACTGAATCAACACGGGGGATATAGCTTAGCAGTGTAAGTGCCTACCTTGCAAGCGCAAAATCCTGAGTTCAATTCCCAGTATCAAAAAAAAAAAAAAATCAAGATATAAAAATTCTGAATAACCCAATATCAGTTAATGAGATTGAAAACATAATTAAAAACCATGGCAAAGCTAGAGACCGAAGTGTACAAGATTTGGTAAGGGAGAAAGGAATTAAAATACGGTGGCCCACCATCCCAGCTTAATTGTTACCAAGGTGACTCCAAGGTTACAGGACTTTTATCTCAGCATTGGGAAAATCCCAGTTGAATTGAGACAAATTGTCAGCCTAGACTGCAGGCATTCTAAAAGATATAAATAAAAACAAAGGTAGCCACTAGAATAAAAATACATTCTCCCCAATTTAAAGAATCTAAAAGGAAAAAGACTAAGCAAGTAGTAAAACAATAATTACAAGCAAGTAGAGAGACAATAATTATAATGTGAACTCATGTGACAGACTTGAAACTGTGTCAGTAAATGTTGAGGGACTTGTCTGTAAAAATGAAGAGATTTCAGCTTGGCTTGTAAATAGAACCCAGGCCTGTGCATACAAGCACCGCACCTAAAATACAGTGATTCAAAAGGAAAAGAGAAAAAGTGGCACTGTGACTAACAGGTGGACACAATTGGTATGAAGTAGTGATTTCTATACTAGCTTAGACCAATTAGAAATCAGATCCAAAGGCATTATAAGAAATAGAGTAGGGTATTTAAAATGGTAAAAGCCACATTCTTGATGAAGATAGAATACTTGCAACATGAAAACCACCTGTGCAAAGCAGAAACCAAAACACATACAAGAGAGATAGATAAAAGCTCAGAAACATTAGAAGATTTTAACACATCATTCTTAGTACAAGATAAATCATGTAGCCACAAGAAATCATACAGGAGACCCAACTAACCTACCCTGTAATACATCCTTCCATAAAATTTCACGTTTATTTATAGAACTCTTTTTTTTTCTAAATTTAGTCAGATACATATTTTCTAGTTTTTAATTTTGTGGATGAGATTTTTAAAATCACTAAAGTTACTGGTTGGTTGTTTCTGATGTATAAAAGAGCTGCTGAATCTTGTGTTTGGCCATTTTGCTGAGTTTTCTAATTAGTTCTAACATCAGTGAATTACCTTTAACTTTCTCAGACAAGCATATCTGGTATTAATGACTTGTTTTGTTCTTTCTAGTATTTATATTCTTTGTATACAGACAGTGCTAACAGTAGGGATATGGTCATTAATATATGCCTCCAAAAATTGTTCTAGATGTTTGTGTTCCCAATTTTTTAATTAACACAATTTTTGTACATATTTATAGATGTACATATTTATATATGAATTCATCAAGTTAGGATAATTAGCATTCATATTTCCTCAAACATTTCTACATATTTAGGACCTTCAAAGTCTTCTAGGTATTTTGATCTATATCACAAATTGTTCCCATGACTGAAAAACATTAATGATTTACTGAGAATGATTACATGTTAAAAGTTGTCTAACTTTGCATATTTACGATATTGCCAACATGTAATGAAACTCGAATCTTGTATATACTCTTAGGAATCAAATTTTTGAAGTGTCTACCATTCTTCTTAACCATTTCTTTTGTTATGAGACTAATACACATGGGGAGAAGTTGCACACAATAAATATTTGTGCAAGTGCCATGCAATAGACACATTTTGGCAGTCCATCAGAATCCTGTTTTTGTGTTTCTCCCTATCACTCTCCACTCCTCCCAAAGACAGACCCTACTTTAATCTTTGTGCTCAATTCCTGCTTTTTCTGTGTACTTTTGACACAATATCAATTATTCCTTCATTTTAGGCTTCTTAGATTTAATATCAAATTTGTGAGGTCACCCACAATTGCATGCCATCATAATTATTTCATTTTTGTTATATAGTATACTATCATGTCAGTTTACCCCAATTTATTTGTGCCTCCCTCTAAGGCCATTTGGTAGTTGCAGTTCTCTTGCTGTTATAAATGATGCTCCAAGATCACCTCTGTATGTTATGATTCTGTATGTTCATTCATTTCTGTTGGGGGTGTGTCCTACCACTGGAGTTAGTAGTCATGTGGTTTGATATAATTATCTGTAGCAGAGAATGCCAAAGAGTTTTCCAATATAGTTAAATCCATTAAACTCCCCTCAGAAATGTCTGAGGTTTCCTTTTGCTTTACAGTGGTGCGAGTACTTGGCATTATAAGCTTAACTTTAGTCATTCTTGTGTTTATACAAAAACTCAAATCTTGTGTGTACCCTTGGGAATCAGATTTTTGAAGTGTCAACCAATTTGCTTAACCATTTCTTTTGTTATGAGAATAATAACAAGAAAAGAAGTTGTGGAGAAGTTGCACATAGTACGTATTTGTGCTGGGTTTCACTTTGCATGTGTGTAATACTAATGCAGTTGAGCACACTGTCATATGGCTACTTGCCATTTCCATTTGCTCTTTTCTGGGGATTTTGTATAGGTCTTTCATCTATTTTCCTATTGAGATGTCTTTTATTTATTGATGTATATAGGAGTTCTTCATATATATTGAATGTGTCTGCTTTACTGGCCATGTATGTTGAAAGTTTCTGCTACACTGTGCCTGCCTTTCATTCCCATAATATAGAACAGAAGTTTTTAATGTTAAGATATATTCTGTATGACTTTTCATGTACGATTAATACATTATTGCCATGTTTGAGAAGTTGTATCCTATAAACATATGAAGTTACTCTCATGCACAGTGACCACTTTGTCATAATGAGTCTATTTCTGAGATTTTTGTAAATCTTACTTTACAGGTATTTTTGTTCTTCTACCATGCCACACTATCTTAATTATTATAGTTTTATGTCATATTTTTATATCTGGTAGAGAAAATGTTTAATATATTATTTGCCAGCTGTTTTGGTTATTCTTGACCAAGACAATTCCATTAGCATATAGAATTCAAGACTAGTTTATCACATATCAGATTAATTCTTTAACATTATTTTTCCTTTTTGGATTAGGATTTGATTAGCCATATATATTGGTTTGAGAATTGACCTCTTTATATTTTGTTAATTATGATAATCAAATCTGTATTATTCCATTTTCTCAATAATGTTTATAGTCTTTCCCTAAACAGGTCTTACATACATTTCATGAGATTTATTATTATGTAACTGATATATTTAAACAAACAATCCATTGTAAATGGTATATATGCATTATTAGCCATAGTTAGTTATATGTGAAAGCATTTATCACTTTTACCCTATTTATTCAAAACAGCTCAGAATGGGTTTTATTTGGCAAAAGCATCCTATTTCTTTGTACTGGTGCTTACTCAGACTTATTACACAATTATACATAAATTACCCAAATGAGTATTGAATTGGGAAATCAGTACAAATCCTGCAGACATTAAAAGATTAATAAGGACATATAAATAATTTTGCCAGTATGTATGGCAACCAATATGAGATGGACAAAATCATCGAGAAACAAGCCACCAGTGTTCTCTCTGGAGAGTATTAATTGCTATGCTGGTGCTATAGCTACGCATATGTCAGTCTCACTGGACTGCATATATGTAAAGGGTGACTTTTACTCCATGTACATTGTACCTCAGCATACCCAACTTTTAAATATTGTTTAATGCAGCAAATAATTTTGGTATACATACAGATGTACCATTTTTTTTCATCCTGTTTCTTTAGCCTTTTTGTGGTAATTTTCATTCAACTAAAGAATACCTTTTAAGCCATGGCGAGCTCAGAGGAGTTCAGAAGAGCCAATTCTTCAACAAGAATTTCATAATCTTCTTGTCAGAGACCTATTACTAACAGTTAAATAACATAAATTTGCATATAAGTACATTCCATTTGGAAAAGTAACATAGTCAGAATTTATCTCCACCAAGTTTGTACTAATTTCACTGATATCTGTGCCTTTGAGGTCACCTTTATTTGGTGTGCTCCTGAGGACCTCACAGTACATTCAGTGCTCGCCCATTGCTAGCTAGAATTTATCCCTAGTGGGAGCACCTATACAGTGTGAATCAGCAAATGCTGCTAATTGGAGTTTCATTTATTTCACTATCTAGAGCAGGAATTGGTGAACCAGTATTGGAGCTGGCTTTTTAAATAAATTTTTATTGTAACACAATCACATCTACTTGTTTCTTGTCTTTGTGTGCCTTCAGGCTCAATAGTGGAATCAATAGTTGAGATTAAGACCATGTGGCCCATAGAACCTAAAATAGGTACCATCAGCCGTTTAAGAAAGGGTTTGCCTACTTGTAACCTAAAGAAAGAATCTGAATGTTAATAATGCACAGTAATTCAAAGAGTGTCATACATGTAACCATTACATTTTGCATAGCACAAAAATATTCTTCCTAGAGTTAAAATTACTATCTGATTCATCATTTATGTCATTGCAAAATACACAAGATTCCGACATCTTCAATTTCATCTTCATCTTGTTACCATTCATGTGAGACTGCACGTTGCATCCACAACAGTTGTACAATAAACAAAAACACACAGTAGAAACCAGTTGTACATACATTTTGGTATATTTTATTCATAAGTTATGTGCTACCTTGCCTTAATATCAGAAAAAAATTCATTAAAAAAGGCATATCTTCATGGAAACTTCCTTGGAATGCCAATTAGACACATACCAGCACAATATTTATTACCTTCAAGAGTTTTTTTTCATGTGGAATTCTCTTTTTAATTTTCTTTTCTAAAGTACTTTGTTTCTTGTTATAGAGTTCTGGCTTGGCAGTTACACTGTTCAGAATCGAGGGGTGTCATGTGTTTCTCCTCAGGCTTCCATGTTTTTGGGAAGCCGGCCACTAATATAAGGGTTGCTTCTTTGAAGTAAAGCCTTTTCTTTAGATTTTCACCAAATGTAGCACATCCACTTCTTACCCAGCATTGAGATCATAGGGCTGCCTGAATCCTCAGCACAGTGTCTTTGTGATGGAGGAATAAGGGAAGGAGAAAAGGGGGAGGGGTTGAAAAAAGAATTAAGATATATATGGACCAACTCCCCACAATGAATGGGAATCATTATGTACTGCATACATGTGCTAATAAAATATAAAAATTGTTAAAAGTTTTGGAATATTCTTATCTCATTTCTTCAGGAATAGCTTTTGTACCAGTCTCTCACATTTCCTTCTGTGAACCCCTTTATACATATAATAAAATTCATTGTGCCCTTTAATCTTGTCATCTCTTCTTATTTTCCGTTACTTTATCTGCATGATTCACTGCGTTTATTTCTTTAGATCTGAAGTTCTTTTCCCCTATGTTAAGTATACTTTAAAACTCATTCGGGGAATATACTATTTCAATAATTTACCAATTATAGTATTTCTTTTTAAAATTTTATTAGTACATATTTGCAATACATGATATTTACATTTGTCTTGGGGAGGGATACAGCTACAACATACAGCTTGTTTCTGTTTAGGTTTTTTACTTGTTTGTTTTTTAGTCCCTTTCGCCTCCCCACCTGGCTCCCTCCCTCAACTCTAAATCCCTCTTCCCCATTTTCATTCTTCTTGTTATTACATTTCTTAGCTCACATTTATGACTTATTATGTTCACATTTAACACAACCACATCTATTTGTTCCTTGCCTGAGTGAGCCTTCGGGCTCAGTTAATGTTCTTAGGTCCTCTGCATGGTTTCTTTTAATTTGGCTTCCTTCCTCCTTCCTTCCTCCTCATCCTCAGCCTCCCAGACCAGCTCCCGTTTGTTAGAGGTCTGTCCCCTTGTTTCCTTCCATCCATTCTTTATTATTCTCCTTGTACTTTGCTTTACTCAAATGAGAGATACCATAGAGTATTTAAGCTGTGTGACTGATTTATGTATTTTCCAGATGCAGCCATTTTCCTACTACAGTGATGCGTGTGTACCAATGTTTATAGCAGCACAATTCCTAATAGTTAAATCCTGGAAGCTGCCAGAAGACCCATCAACAGATGCTGGTATAAAGAAAGGTAGTACCGGGATAAGAGGTATACTACTTGGCTATAAAAAAGGATGAGTTTGAGACATTTGTAGAAAATAATCATTTAATCTGTAGCTTAGTACCTTTTTGTTTTTATTATTTCTACTTGAATCTAGTAAAGCAGAGTCATTTTAAGTTCCAACATCTGGAATCCTTGAGATCTGATTTTTGGCCTTGTTTTGACTTTTTTATGCATGTTGTCTTGTCTCCTCATGTATCTCACTTTTTATTTATGTCATCTTACTACATTTGAAATTTTTTTTGTAGAAATGACATTGCCTGGGAGGATTTTTTTCTTCCTCCAAGAGTGGCTGGAATAATCTGGGATCGGCACATTCTAGTTTCCCAAATGAGCCTTAGTTCCTGTGGAGTTTGGTCTAAGGATAGGTCACCCTTACTCTTTGAGGAGACCATTCAGTGTCATCCACCAAAATGATAGGGATGGGAAGGCCTTGCAGGGCAGCATCTGTTGCCCACCACTATCAGGATAGCTCCCAGTCCCTTCCCAGGGAAATGACATTTCATTCCAGGGGCTGTTGTTTCTCTTGGAGTCCTAACACAGAATGGCCACTATAAGATAAGCTCTTATGTGTCTGACCCATCTATTTCTCAAAGCTGAGTTCAAATTTCACAACACATTTCTCTACATACCTTTTCATCTTCTATCACCACTTCTCTGCCACAAGTAGAATTTTGTATATGCAGAAACCCCTATTGGAAAAAAATCATTTCAAGGTCATCATCTATTTTAAGACTCCCTTCCCATGCCTGCCACCTTGCACTAGTTCTGCAGGCCACTGTCCGCTCTGATCTTGAGCTTCCTGTTGTGTCCTGGGGCAGGTGAGTGATGTCAGCCTTTTGGTTCCATCCCAAATTATCTTGATGCCAGTTCACCAGGTTGTGAGTACTCTTGACTGGGATGTCAGTTGAAGGAACTGTCACCTCATACAGCAGTACCTCATTTCACAAACTGGATTCATGCTATCAGTCTGGTCACAAGTGAGTTGAACAAGAGCTAAATCAAATGCAGTGGTTGGATTCACCGTTGACTTTATGGAGAAAGTTTACTCAGTTTGTGGCCACTGATTTCCAAACTTGTGAGAAATGAAAGTTTCGTGGGTGATGAGAATTTTTCTTATACCAATTTTTACCATATGAAATCAGCTTTAGTGTGGTATTTAACATTCTTAAGTAAGTTTGCTGAATATTATATTAAAGCATAATGGAAGTTTGTGGAGAAAAAAAGAGTCATACCTTTTTGCTAAACCTAGTCCCTTTTATATATGTCTTTGCTAAATATTTTAAAGTATTGATCTAGAGCAGCAAGGTGGTTGATCCAGCCTGGGTTTGAAAGACAAACTGAGCTGCAGGTGCTCGAGTGCGTGCAGTGCGTGCAGTGACTGCTTGGCTACTTCAGGAAGTCACTCCTGACTCCTCTGCTCCAACTCTCTTGAGTGCTATGAAATTGTCTCCACTGCCTTTCATTAAACCTAAGAGTTTTTTTTTATGCCGCCTTAAGATGTATCTTAGCTTTCTGTCACAGTGTCACTGTGATCTGAGGTAATCAGTTTAAAGAATAAAGTAAATTAGGCTCACAGTTTCAGAAGGTTTAGTCCATGGCCATGTGGCCCCACTGCTCTGGGACTGTGGTGAAACCAAAGCTTGTGGCAGGAAATATGGTAAAGTAAAGATGCTTGTCTCATGGTGGCCAGAATACAAAGAACCATCTTCTGTGACAAAGCCCTTCCCTTAAACCCGTTAAGCTATGACTCCATCAGTGGACTAAGCCATTCATGAGGCCAGAGCCCTTATGACACAGTCACCTCCCAAAGGTCCTACCCAGGAGCACTGAATGATAGGGGACCAACCCCTCAACATGTGAGCTTTGGGAGGCTCTTTTGTTTTTTACAACAAAGTGGGTTTTTTTTTAATTTTTTGAAAAAATTGCATTTTCATAACCAAATGATAAAGAGAATGACAACAGTTATTACATTGTATATTGTTGTATTCAAAGTAGTTACTCAGTACAAAACATTAACCAAGGGGCCAGGGATTTAGCTCAGCAGCATAAGTGCCTGCCTGGCAAGCATGAGGTCGTGAGTTCAATCCCTGGTACCGCCAAAAAAAAAAAAAAACATTAACCAAAAAGATTTCTACAAAAAAGAATCAAACTGAGAATAACAAACTTTGTTTTTGGTGAATTAAAATAAACTTTTAGTATAAATGAAACAAATTGACACACATATGGAAATAATTTTTTAAATAAGAGAATATGTAATTTGGGAGATTTAAGATCCAAACCATAGTAAGATGCTAAAACATAGTTGCTTTGGTGGGGGGGGTGTCCAATTTGATAACCACACAAATGCGTTTTTATTCTAATTCTGAGATTGCACATTCTTTAAATTAGACTCTACACTAACTGATTTTGAAACTATGTGATGAGTGTTAATGTTTCATTAAAACCTTGTTGGTGGTGGGAGCTGAATGCCTGTTATCAGCTGTCTGCCTTAAAGATCTGCTGGTTTTGCACTGGTAAACACCACCACCACCCCATTTATTGGCTCCAGGATAGCATTGTCAAAGTCTATCCCTTGCTCTTGTCTGTTCTCTTAAGGTCCCTTTGCTACACAGACCCTGTGTTTGAGAGCAGGGACTTCATATAAATGCATATGTGTTTCCCTTTAGTTGTTATAAAGGCAGAATGAAACTCAGTCCTACAAGGTAAAAAAGGATTGCAAAGAAAAATAAGATTATATAGCTTTCTAGAGAACATGGGATAGCCTTAATCACTTCATCTTCTTCAGACAACATCCCAGAAGATGGTTGAGGAGCTGAGATGCTCCCAGTGTCACATCTCTTGAGCTCTCTATCATCAGTTTTGTTTCAGAGGTCCTTGGTGAGCCAGATCCTTCCTTCTTGAAATATGTATTGGGACCTGGGTTGGGAACATAGCAATAAGGTTAAGATATGGTCTCTCTGGCACTTGGAATCCACAGTGTACAAGAGACGGTGATGTTCAGCAACTAATGAGCAAGTCATGCTCAGTTCTAGTTGAGGGGACTCACAAGAGAATTTCTAGGCATCAGGAGAATGTATGATGGGGTTCAGATCTTGTACATGGGTTAGAGGATACTTTGCTCAGAGATGCCATTTAAGTGACAGTTGAGCCATGGGAAGGGAGAAGAGCATATAGGATTACACAGTGCCCTGGAGACATCTGAAAGGGCCCCTGTGTGTGTGCTCAGTATGCAACACTACAGAAAAAGAGCCCAAATCAGTGTTGAAGGGGACCGGGAGACCAGTACTCTGTGATCTGTAAAAGCATTAGATAACCATTTGAAGGCAAGAGCCCAGGATTTTCTCAATGGAGTTCCAGTTTTGATTGTCACCCTGGCTGTAGGTGTGGAGTGTTAGATTTAGAAATGGACTGCCCCAGTGATCTAGGCACGAGATGAGAGGAAAATGGGTTGGTGAGATGACTTCAGTGGTACCCAGCAATGGATAGACTGAAGAGATGAGTGTTCAAAACAAGAAGACTGAGTAGGGGAGGAAAAGCAGAGCAGGCGGAGGAGCACCCCATGGTGCAGGTGTATTGACCATAGTAGTAGTGGAATGCTCAGCAGACTGGGACATGAGCAGAAAGGCAGGTGTGGCAGGAGTGACGGCTTCAGTGTTGGGATGCTGCTCTTCAGGCTTATCAAATCCTATGGATACACAGGTCCATTCAGTAGGCACAGAGCAGAAGTATAGGTCAGGGGGGGTGGATTAAGAGTAATCCACTTAACCGCTGCTGCTGGGTACCTCTTGGGATGAGGGAATCGAGGGAAAAAGGAAATTGTTAGAGAAGGAAGATGGTGTCTCCAAGGACTGCTGGCAGCAGTCTCAAGAGACTGGCACACAAGTTGGTGGGGAAGGGGGCAGTAGAATGTATTGCTCAGTTGAGCTGGCACCACTGCCTCACATCAACACCTACAGGTCCCCTTGTAGAAACCAAAGCCAATGAGTTTCAGGGCAAGCACCACTGTGCTGTAGCTTTGGGAGGTCATGAGCCTGATTTGTCTCTGTGCACTGCCATCTGACATACCAAGTGCTCAGGAGGGATGCATGGAAGAGTCCCATTGACTCAGCAGGAGTGCACCCACACTTTAAGGATGAACACCTAGTGCAGCCAATCCCAGCCAGGAAGCTGGAGCAAAGCCACTGTCTTTGTGTGGGACAAGTGGAAAACAGGTACTCCATACACAGCAATGGCAAGGGGACAGGCCTGACTCCTACTATCTCTTTCCGGGACTGTGTGGTCATTCACTTTTATGAGCATTTGTCAATCCTCTCTCCTGCCTGTACCCCATACCTTTGTCTCCATGGTAATAGGAATCTTGTGCTCCAAGTTGTAAAGATGTAGTGCAGAGATATAAATAGCCCCCTCAAGAAGCTTGTTGTCCCAGTTTGGCATCAGTGGCACATGTCATCACTGCCTGTCATCAGGCATGAGCTTTGGAGAGGCCAACAGAGAGACAGACATCTGGGACTGTGAGGTAATTGCAGGGGAGTATCTCCCTGCTCAGAAGAAAGAGGGCCAAGCTTAACTGACCTCTCACTTTCAACATTGCTGTTCTGTAAATGTCGTCCTTTGGAGCTCACCCCATGAAGTTCCTTGGAAGGGTCTCTGCTCAATGGGATGACATAGCTGAGAAGGACTGGGCCACACCCGGCTTGGTGTATGCTGAGAGTACAGCTGGAGTTACAGTGTATTTAATAGGAAATAATCATTTGATAATTATAATCACTTTTAAATTGATGAATTTTCTTTTAAAATAAAAGACACCATTATAGCCTGTTTTACAGAAAAAGCACACAAGGAAATGAAATTTCCTATCTCATTGGGAATTTCTTGGTAAATATGCAAACAGATGGATTGAATTAAGATAGTGAAAGTGAAATGGTCTCATTTCACTTTTTAAGCACACAGAATGCATTCTCTACAGTGTTAAACAATGGTGGTATTGGGCATCAGGAGTGTCTTTTTCTTTCTTTCTTTTTTTTTTTTTTTTTTTTTTTTTTTTGGTACCGGGGATCAAACTCATAACTGCACACTTGCAAGGCAGGTGTTTGTGCTGCTGAGCTAAATCCCCAGCCCCAGGAGTGTATTTCTTGCCAGGCATTAGTGGCACACGCCTGTATTCACAACACACAGGAGGCTGAGGCAGGAGGATTGCTGTGAGTTTAACACCAGCCTGGTCTACATAGAAACCCTGTCTGAAACGAAGAAAGAAAAAGAAAAAGAGACAGACAGACAGACAGAAAAGAAAGAGGAGGAGAGGATTATACTTGTTGAGCCATGAATGGTGACACACACCTGTGGTCCCAGCAGTTGAAAAAAATGGAGTTATTGAGCCTTCAAGATTCTTCAGTAAGTCTGAAACAGTGACCATTTCACCAATAACTACATCAGGATATGTAAGTCATTGTCACTCTGTTAGTGGTGACTACCAAAGTTATAACAGCAGATTCTTTGCCTTGGCTGTGAGATGTGTGAGCCTCTGGTGGTCCAGGACAAACAGTAGACCTTCTTGCCAAAGATCTTTGATTTACCTGAAACATGTGCATTTAAGTAAAAAGACTTCAGTGTACATATTTTCAGCCTTGTGTTTTATTTTCCATTTTTGTGGGGAAAATAACATTCTATTATTTACAGGTATTTTAATGGTTTTATGTGATACTATTTTCCTCCTGACTTGCTCCACTCTAACACATGCTAGGTGTTCCTGGTCCCCAGGCTTGCCATAATCAGTAAATCTTAACCTTTTATCAGCCTCTGCCCTGTTCCTCCTAAAGGGCAGGATCCTGAGTAGTGGTACCTGGATCTAATGGGAAGCAGGAAAAGCTCACTTCCAGACTGAACTTTCTAGTCTCTGTGCAAGCAGGGTTCTCCTCCCCATGTTCCCCACTGCCAGGCAGCCTTAACATGATGCCAGTCTCCTGCTCTGATACTAGGAAATGGCATTGTATATAACTCACCACCCACAGAGTGTTTCTGTCTGCTACTAGGAAGCAGCGGCCGTGCTCCCCACCATGCACCATGGTGACAATGCGGCTGCCATTGTAGAGACCTAGTCAGTTGAGGGGTACAGGCCAGTCGGAGGTTCAGAGCCATGCTACCGTGGCTGATAACCAGCCAGCATCACTAGGAATCAGCTGGGTTCCTGTAGTTATCTCCATCGCCAGCAGCAACAGGAGCTCTCCTGCTCAGTGATGAAACCAGATACTTGGCGCTTCGAGGAACAGTGATCAATTTAGATTCTTTTGGTGTCTCCAGGTCATTATTAGAATTATAGCAGCTGGCTGTGAGGTCATAAAGCTACCTTGACAGGCTGTGAATACCAAACCTACAGTAACTATGGAGGCTGCCCAGCTTCCCCCTTCTTTATGACCAAGAAACACTCTTCTCAGGGAGACTGGGCATAAAATTCAAAAGAAGAGACTCAAGCAAAAAGTATGTGGATGCTCCATGTCGCAGCCATTATTTTAAATCTGAGCAGTAGGAAGAAAGGACTTCAGGTTTACTATTTTAGAGACCTGGAATAATGTATCAACAGTGATTAGAGTGAAACCACTAGCAGTGGCCTTCCCCTTTCCTTTTGTCCCACTTTCAGTACTGGGAATTGAACTCAGGGCCTTCATACTCTGCACAATCCTCACCCTTTAACACTTTTTAATTCAAGACAGGGTCTCACTAAGTCACTTTGGTTAGGCTCAAACTTGTGATCTTCCTGCCTCAGCCTCCCAGAGGGGTGGGATTATAGGCCCACATCACCAAAACCGGCTCCTTTGTTTCCATACTGGAAATTTCTGCAGGCATATAACCCAGCGATGCCCGGACCTCTTGGCAAGACTGAGATAGATAGCGTATGTCACCTCCAGTCACTTAAGGCACAGGAAGAAGACTCCACCTACCAAAGAATCATCTTTCCTGAGAATGCACCTTTCAATTGAGACAGTAGGAAACATACTGTAAGATATTTATCATGAACCTTAAACTTCATATAAAAATATGAAATCCTTAGTGTCTTGAGGGAAATTCACTTCACAGTATTTTAATGACGCCTAAGGGATAAAATATTAGTTTCACTGGGCATGTTGTGTTAGTACTATAGGTGGATCTGCCTTACTGTATGTGACACAAAGGCATAATTTAAGTCACCTTAAGAACAGCATCCTTAGTATAAAAGAAATGTTATACTGAGATTGACCAATTTATTTTAAGCTTTCAAAACAATCAGTTTGTATTAATGTATTTTTGTAGATCACTTAGTTTGATTAAATTTTGCACTGCGTTGTATCTGTTTCGCAAACTTTATGAAGCTTCACCATGCCCTAAGGGTCTAACCAGAATGGTTAGAAAGTCCGGACTGGTTAAACAAAGTTGGAACAGACCATGTGTCCTGGTCTGAGGACAGAGTGCTGCGAGAGTCAGTGTTGTTAGACCAGCAAATGCATTTCTTTTTCCCAAATGTCGTGGATGTCATATATGACTATAAGGTTCTGCAAAGCAAAGTTTGAGAATTGCAGGAGTTTAAAGTTGGGATGTCGTTTTTTGTTGGATAGCAAACAAATCCATGATGCACTCTCATCGTGGAAAGATCTTAGTCTTTCTAGCATTGGTGCCATGAGGACTTATAGCTGTCTTATATTCATTTCATACCATTGAAGCAAACAAACACAAAAAAATTAGCCATAAGAAACAAAACTAATGCCTTCTTTGGCAAGTTAGAGTCAGAAGTGTTTTGTTTACCAGACAACACATCATTTTTATAGTTATACAGAGAACTCCTGCGTACTTCATGGGAATATAAAAATGTCACAAAATTAAAAGTAATTTCCCCAAAATTGCTGTGACTGCACAGATCATTCTACTTTCCATTATACCATTCTGATTCTAATCCTACTGTTTAAGTGTAGAGGCTGGAAAATTTCTCTGATTTAAAAACGAGAGGCCAGCCAAGCAGCAGTATTGTGTCGCAGTGCAATTCAGGAGCAAATGAGCACAGCTCACAGACCTTGTATACTCCTTTCACTCATATCCTATCGATTTGTGACAGCGATTACATGCTATTGTAGTACAAGGAAGAGGTTTTTTTTAACCCACTGTATGACTGGTAGACTTTCTGTGAATTTACATTGAAGTTGGTAAACTACATGCTGAGGAAAGACAAACTAGTTAAAATCCTTTGGCATTGGAGCCAGTCTGAGTTCACATGGTGTTTCTTGGGCCTGACTTTGGAAGCCAGTACAGGGCTATTGTGGTGTTGGAAGAGAGCAGTGGTGGTGAAAGTATAGCACATGTGCCATAGCAAGCTGTTTGTGTCATTGAAAGCACTAGAAGGTTCAGCATCACTGAAAGAGAGCCTATTCTGGTGCTCTGGGGTTAACAGAGAAGCCCCTTTGCTGGTATGCATCCGTAGACATTCAAACATCCAGGCATGGAAGGGATGGATCAAGAGCTGGCTCCCAGGAAGCCCTTCCCCTCCATTTCCATCCTGCAGTGTGTTCTCGGTGCTCTCACGATTTAAGTTGGAACAACTCCCTTATCATCCATGAGAAGATCCCCAGCTCCAGCCAGAGGTATAAGGAGGAGATGCCAGTGCCTGCATCTTTGCTGGGCCCTTCCAGGCTTGTCCAGATGTTGTTGATCCTGAGCCTAGTGGCCATTCAAAGTAGCAGTGTTTTAGCTGTCCTAAAGGCTCTTCTCTCTGCTCTTCTGCCTTAGTGACCCCACAGTAGACCTTTTCTCTGTCCTTATCTGGTAGCATCCATTTGTTTCCCCTCCCCGTGCACCCTGGTGATACCTGGAAGCTTTCTTGTAAAAAGAGAAAGAGTGACTGTCTTAGGATTAAGGGGTTGTGGGCTCAGCTGTAATTTGCAAGCATTCTCCCTGTAAGAGTCAGTTGCTTCTCTGCATCCTGACCCATGGCCGGCCTCTCATACTTGGGAGCTTTCTTGGCTAGGAATGTCTGCTGCTTCATCTTGTCATTGTTTTAACTATTAAATTTTTGTTGACTTCATTTTATTTTTTTTCTACTGTCTGCAGAAGAATTCCCATTTCCTTGTGTTTTGCTAGAAGACCCTTTGAGCATGTGGGCCCTAGCCTGCTGAGCAGGTACCTATCCTCCAGTCTCGGGAAACACACAGCCGTTTCCTAGGAACTGCAGGTCCCTCTCCCTTCCCTGAGTAAAGAGCATCCTCTATCCACTCACTTTAGCCAGTTCTTCAAGAATTCTTCCTCTAAAAAAGAAAAAAAAAAAAGAATTCTTCCAAATACCTATTCAGAAAAGCCTCCCTTGACCATCACTTGTCCTGTATAAGGACTTGGTTGACTCTTTGGCTGTGGTTGCCCAGATTTTCAGGTTATTAAGAGACTGTATCTGCAGTAAAAAGCATGTCAAAAGATGTTCACTGATAGTCAGTAGGGAGCTATCAATCAAAACCTCAGGGAAGTAGCATTGCACACCTCTAACCATCTTGGAGAACCATGTGGTCCTTTGTCCACACAAAAACTATACATAAATGTCTATAGCAACTTTATTTGTAATTAGGAACAATTCAAACGTCCTTTCAAAAATGAAAGTAAAGGTAAACTGTAGTCCATCTACTAAATTGAGTACTTACAAAAGCAGAAATAAAAAAGCAACAAACTATTGACACATGGTATAATTTGAGTGAACCTAAAAGCCATGATAGCGAGCGAAGGAAGCTAATCTTAACAGCTGTGACTATGTCAAACTCACAAGGTGATAAGCTTGCAAGGGTGGAGATGAGATCAGTGTCTTACCAGGACTAGATGGAAAGAAGGCATGTCTGTCTACGTGAAGTGGCTGGAGGGACTGTCTTTGCATGACCAATTTTGAATTCTGCTTGGAGCTGTAGCTATATGAACCTAAACATATAATAATTCATTTGCAAAGCATAATTATTTTAATTTCATAACAACCTAAATTTTTAAGTGTGGAAAACTGGTGGTACCTAAATGAGATACACCATTTGCTTAACAGCACTTTGCCAATGTCGACTTCCTGCTTTTCACAACACACTGTGATTCTGTAGAAAAGATTAACCTTCAGTAAAACTAGATGAGGGAACTTGGGAACTCTCTCTACTATAATATTTCAATATGATTCAGTTTCAAAATGCAAAGGTTTTAAAAATCTCTACTACATACTGTTCTGTAACAAAGAGTAAAAATAGTCAAGAATCGGGGTAGTTTTGGTTTTGTTGCTGCAAATCTTAGAGAACCAGTTTCTGTGTATAAGTGTGTACACTGGAGTTGCGGGGGCAAGGGTTGTTCTTGAAATGAAACTGAGTCCCAAAGGTAGAAGATGATTTTTCCTGCCTGTAATTTAAGGAAGAAAGAAAACTCTTAGAATAGAAGTGTGCGTGCTAAACTAGATACTGTTCGTTTGATTACTTGCTGATTAGCCTCATTACCTTGTGTTTAAATGACTTAAAAATTTGGGCACAACACCAAAAGAAAAAATGTCTAAGTGAATATTAGACTTCCATGCACATGGCAACTTTTAACAATGCGCAGATATGAAATATGGAAAACTTCTTCCTGACATTGATCACATTTGAAACTTCTGCTTTCTTAATTCAGTCTGTTATTGACAGTAATATATTTTAACTCAAGAATGTGTTCGTTCAGTGCATATCGACTCTGCTTGTTAAAATGTTCACGGTACATGTGAACATTGGATTTCCTGTCATGGTGACTTACAGCAGGAGGACAGCAGTGAGTGATTCCTGCCAGTCAAGAACTTTCACTGGAACCTCACTTGAATGGTAATAATCTGCTCCTGTAATTGCTGTGGAAAAGGAAAATCCTCTGGAGATTTTACATCTAATCATTTATTTATAAATCTGTAGATGGCAGTCTGCAGAAGACGCGTCGAGGGTCAACTTTGTGCTCAAAACAGTTGCCTGATGTTTACATTTCACAGTGTATTTTTTTAAAGGTACCTCCAGCCCCCGTGATCACAAAAGGACCTGAGCTTGCTAGTAGCAGCTCCCCACTGCATCCCATAGCTTAGGCACTTCATTACCAGCACTCGGCAGAGGCCAGTCCCCTCTGTATTAGCTGAAATATGCATGTTTTTCCGTCTCATTAATTCGGTCTACATACAATTAATTTTTGCCTATTAATAAACCCCTTGGTGTTAGTGACAGCTATCTAAACCACTTCACCTAGCATGGAATGAGAAAGTATTCTTGCCAGTTTATACCACTTGCCTGCATTTTTATTGTACTGTTGGGTTAAAGGGTTTTGTTGCATAAATCGAGCATTGTAAAAAAGTTTAAGCTGCTGAAGAGTCATGATTTAGTCTGACTGAGAAGGCAATTTGAAATACTAATCCAGCTCCTCTCTCCACTTTCATTTGAAGTGGAGGGAGTTAGAGCAGAGACTTCCTAGCACATAGTGGTCCCAGGCCAGGAAAAGATGCTAGAGCTTTTAATGTGGCAAGATAAACTTACTTTTTCTACAAACATAAATCTTTATCTGACTTGACACTTCTCAAAGGATATGTTTTTTTGGTTTTTGGTTTTTGGAGGTTTTTTTGTATGTGTGTAGTCAAACCTTATGATTTTTTTCTGTCTTTTTAAAATTTCTTCTTTCTTTTTCTTTCTTTGTTTCTTTCTTTCTGAGTCAGGATCTTACTGTGTAGTATGTAGTCCAGCTGTCCTCACTGGTGGCAATTCTCCTACTTTAGCCTCCTGAATGCTGGCATTACAGGAATGTGCCACAACATCAATAAAATTTTATAATTTCATAAAGGAAAAAGACAAAAAAAAGAAGCATTTCACTAAATTTGTAAATCCAAGCAGTTATGATTATATACATAGTAATTATTCCTGCTTCAGGATTCAAAAAGAAAAAGAAAAAAATCCAAATGGAGCCTTGCAATTGAAATGAAGAACCACTACACCTGTCCGTCCACAGGCAAGCAAATTCCCCAAGACCTGGGGCAGATCTTTGTCACAGGAAACTTCTCACAGTTCAGCACAACCAGCCAAGAAGAGATGCACAATACACTTTAGATGGAAGGAGCTCTTAAGTTTCTTGCTTAAATTTGTAACAATTATAATTGTGAGAGTCATCTGAGAAACCCAGATGTTGAGCTATTAAAAGTTGCTGGGTTAACTATATTCTTTCTGAGGAGTTTGATCCTGGATGGGATACTAGACTCCTGTGACAGACGCAAGGGAAAGCTTTAGTATCCTACCCTGGTAAATATATAAGACTAACATCATATGAAAGTTCACAGAATATTCTGTAAGATCTAGGCAGCATCTTAGGTCAGGTAAAGTGTAAGCAGGTATTTGATAGAAAGTCAGATAAACAGTTTGCTGAATTTCAAATATGCCATATGTATCAAATTTATGTATTGCTAATGATTAGCAAGAATAGGTTAGCAGCTCTCATAGGAGCATGTAATGACTTGAATCAGACTGCCCTATCTTGGTTGCCCACAAACAAATACAAATTCAGCTTCCACATTGGCCTGGTGGGCAGCCTTTCAGGTGCCCTCCAGCCCTCCAGCCCTTCAGCCCTCTCTTCCCAGTGGCTGGGGAAAGCCAGTTCCTGCTTCATACTGCAAGTCTTTTCCTAGGATGAAGACAAAGTTCATCCCTATGGCTCCCACTACCTCTTACTTAGTGACGCCTATGCCACTTCCTCCCCAGGGCCCTTTTTGCTCAGCCTGCTTCCCCTGCTGGACCAGATGTGTTTTCTGCAATCCAATGATACATACCAGAAATTCATTAAATAGTTTTGGCAGGAAGTACAGGAGTTAATACTGGGTGTTTTCAGATTAGTGCATTTTAAATTCCTGACTATGATTTGAGGTCTTTCAAAGAAAGTCACGTCAGTAATACCTATTCATTGCTAAAGGGCTCACTAAAAAACCCTCCTGTGGCCCTTGAGCAGGTAGGCCTCACAGAAGGTGAAGTTTCTGCTATTTTTGTGATGTATTGTTTGCAGGCACATATCTTTCTTGAGCTGTCTGTTTCTAAATAATTGAATAAGAAATTTTCTACTTATATTCTTATTTATGCATCTCTGTATTTAATTACTCCCCAGTTTTGATGATTGGCCCATAAACCTTTTCTTCCTTCTTGCCCTTGATTATTCTTAAGTTTAAGACAATGCACAGTGGCAGATGTGCCTAACCACCATTCTTCATCTAGTTCATGCTACTTTTAATGTCAACCATAAAGAAAATTACTCCTCTGCCTTCAGAAGTTTATTTAAACCTCTTCTGAGAAAATTGGCAACCTTTCAAATTTAAAAGCAGACATTTGGCAGTGCAGACTAGCAAATAAGTGGACAGAAACAAAAACATGTTTTTTTAAAAAAATTGCCTTTGTTAATAAGTTGAATCAGGAATATATATTTTTAAAGACACAAGAATCTCTAACTATACTTAGCTTCCAAGATGCTGTCAAGGTGGATGAGCAGGAAAATGCTATGTGAGTAAGAAAGAAACTAGGATGCCCTTCTGCATTCTTGAGGATTTTTCGATTTAAGGAAACTGTTTGTCCTGGCTGATATTTTTTAGATGGCTGGTATCAGTGAAATTTGCTACCAGCTTCCACCATGCAACTAATCTTGGCAGGGCAAGGGGAGTGTTAGCAGGGTCTGTTTTGAAAAGGGAACACTGCTGGCTTTGAGTCTGTCTTCTGGATGCAGCACCATCCTTGCCCTCAGTCAGCAAAGGCACCGGAAGTGGTTCTGTAAGAAGGCACATTCTCCGCAATACGCTTCTTTTCCTTGTAGCTCATTAGTGCCCAAAATTGTTAAATGACTTTTTTAAACATTTGTTTCTTTTCCATCCTTCGTTTCCTGATGCTTGGTAGAATTATTCACTTCTATTGTATGTATGTTTTTTGTTTTTATTTTTTATTACTACATGTTTGCAGTATGTAATAATACAAGTATATACCTCACAAATTGGTACATGTACATAACACACCTTTTAGCATCCCCTCCTCCCTTCTTTCTCTCCCCACTCCCTCCATCTCTTGTTCCCATTCTCTTTTGTGAAAAATCTGTCTCCCTATTTCCTATTATCTATCTTGTATGTTGCTCTTCATTTATATTCTGAATTTCCTCTTATAAGAAATCAAACAATATTTAAGCTTATGTGTTTGATTTATTTCACTTAAAATTATGCTCTCAAAGTGCATCTATTTTCCTAAACATGACTCAAATTTATTCTTTATGGTAGAGTGATACTCTGTTGTATGTAAATACCATATTTCCTTTATCCATTCATCTGTTGATGAGTATATAGGCTGCTTTCAATATTTATTGGTTGTTTTTACATCTTCTTTTGAAAAGTGGTTACTCCTTTCAGTTGCTCATTTTTTGATTTGGTCTTTTTTGGGGGTATCTAATTTTTTGAGCTCTTTTTGTATTCTAGATGTTAATACTCTGTTGGAGGAACAGCTAGTAAAAATTTTTCCTATGCTGTAGGTTATCTCTTCATTTTTTGGTTATTTCTTTTACTATGCAGAAGCTTTTTAATTTGATATACCAGTTGTTGATATATTTTGTTTCACTTTTTCCTGTGAAATATATGATTAAAGTGGAAAGTGGGGAAGTTTGCAGTTTTCCAAGATTAGTAGTGTAACTCTAGACTCAACCCCTGTCCCAACAGAAGTTGGTATTTTGTCACATACATATTTAGGAAAATGTTCAGTCTTAAACTAAGAAAAAGGGGCACATGGGGACCAAAACAGAATAGGAGCTGAAGAGTTGTGAATATGTATTCTAAATTTTAGCCTTAAATTCCTAACTTTCAAAGAAGACTCTGGTGTGATAAAGAGAGGCTTATAGGTAGGCTGGCACATGCATGCACCCCTCTCCTAAGACTTTTGGTTTGTTTTCTTGGATTATTATGTCAGTCTTCTGAAGCTCTTGAGCTTCAAGGCAGAAGCCACTTGCATCAAGCAGTTGGGAAGATTCCTGGTTAATTCATGGCCGTATTCTGGCTGGTTGGCAGGACTTGGCACTTTTGCTCATGGTTCCCTTGTGCTATTGTGTATGATTTTAAACCCTTAAACTCCAGGTGATTTCTGAGCCAGATGACTTGAAAGAGTGCCAGGAGAGGAGAGGTGAGAGGCTACGGCCAATCTCAAACTGCATAATATTATCACTGGTTAACCATGTAGCATATAGATAGATATTGAATTTAAGTCTTTACAACTCATTCAGTTCAGTCTTGTGTTCATGAATGCTTGTTGAATCATGAACTATAAGTGGAAACAAAGCTGAAAGACATAAAATGTCCTGTCAGTCTCTTGAATGTGGTTCAGCCAGCCAGATTTTAGCTATCTTCAGATTTTGATGAAACAAAAAGACGTACAGCAGAAGCACAATCTAAAGCCTTGGTAGTTTATCCTGCATATTTGTTTATATGTAGCAAACCAGTTTGAGTTACATTCAGTTATTATGGCTTTTAGATAGTGTTTAAAGGAGTTGATTGAAAGCACTAAAAATCTCAGCAGGAGCACAATAGGACAACAAAATATATTAAAATAGTTATATTCACTTTTAATTTTAAAAAATAAATCCTCCATTTTTAAATGTTTATCAACATCGCTTTGCTTCTACCTTCCCTCATCCTGAATTTTCACTTATGTGCTCAGTGACAGTTCACCAAACACTTGGAGCATGCCACAAAGACACTGATGCATCAGTTGCTGTGGGCGATGCAGAGCTCTCTGAAGGTGTGGGCTGCACTGTGGAAGCCGTAGGACAGTGAGTAGAGCAGCTGAGGTATAAGTGTTGAGCCTAAAGGGCATGGACCCAAAGGGTAGAAGTTGGCTGCCTTTACAGGCTCCTGAGTAAGTTCCTGCTGCAAAAGAGCCATGTAGGGACCTCTGCCAGCAGGTTCTGTGCACTTAATGCGGGTCAGGGTGGAGGAACCCACTGCAGGTGTATGGACTAGAGACAGGACAGTGCAAGAGTAGGAAAGGCACACTGACCAGATTGGCTGAAGCCTAAGGTCCATCTGCGACCCATGTCAGAGAAGGCTTTGATGGTAAGTTACAGAGTTTAATTCTGGCTCTGTACGCACCATGAAGAGTTGGAGAAGGATAGTAAATGAGATAGAGATGTCAACCAGGCAGAATCTTAGAAAGATGTGTCTGGTCTGGGCAGGTTCTTTGGATATGACTGCTTCAAGGCAGAAGCCACTTATGTTGAGCAGTTGAGATGATTCCTGACCTAACTCATGATTGTACTCTAGCTGTTTGGCAAGAGTTGGCACATTTGCTTGTGGTTGCCTTCTAACTGGATATGGAGAGGCTGTGGTGCCTGTCTGTGCTGTGAGACTTAGAACTGTTTATAGTTCTAGGCCACTAAAGGCAAGCGAGCTGAGGGATATCAAAATACAAAAGTAGCAAGTGTAAGGTGAGAATTTTGAAGCCATTATTAAGAGCAATGAAGGGTCACTGGAGAGGTAGGTGCTGGGGGCAGTGTGCTGAGAATCAGATAGCAGTGGTGCCTGAGGGTAAAAGGACCATGTCCTTAGTGTCAGCTGCTAGGGTCAAATGACATCATGGAGGAAGAGGAGCACAGAACCTTGAAAACAAAGGGGGAGGCACCAATAACCAGAGCTCCGCAGACTTCAGAGGCATGCGTAATTTCCATGAAAAGGAGGACCTAGGTAGAGTCCTGCCATGGGGACATTGCAGTACAAAAGTAGGGTAGGTGGGATGAGAAATGGAACTTGAGTGTGACTGAGGTAGGATTCTTTGGCACCTGACTTGCAGTTTGTGGAGACTGGGTCTGGAGGATGTGCCATGTGAATGTGCTTTCAGAATTACATATGTTAGAGACTGGGTTTGGGAGACCACCACTCAGGTGCTAAAGGCAACACTGTGAATTTTAATCCCTGCTCACCAGTTGGTGGCCATGTGACCTCAGATAATTACTAACTGGGCTCTCTGTTTTCATCAGACTCACTGGCTGTCTTGTGGGGATTCAGAAGGTAGTGTGCAGGATGCCTGGCATCAAGCAGGTTATCAGTCAGCCATCATTAATGAAATGACTTGATTCTTCAGTGTCATACAAACGTACCAGGACCGGTGTGCCTGAATGTAGAATTAGGAGGAAAAGTGGATTAGGATGTGAGAAAGGTTGTGGACCTCAGGGCATTAAATGTGAAAGAACCAGCAGGAGGATAGGAACTCAAGAATGATAGGAGAGAATGGTGACAGCTGCTAGGCAGAGAAGAGATCAAGTCCCTGTGAATCCAGAGCAGGAGCTCACAGTTTCCTCCTGTGCTGGGACAGAAAATAATGTGCCATGCATTGTATGCCAGATACCTCCTCAGCCTTGCAGTATATACAAAAACAAATGGGTGTGAATAAAACTTGACTTAAAAGCAATTGGAATTTGGCCCATAGAGGCATTAGAAATCCTTCATAGAAACAGAAGACAATTCAGTAGTTGAGTGGTGAGTATGGGAGTGGCAGATGCTATAACTGGCCTCACATGGCCTTGGGTCAGGGATCAGCTTGGGGCTACAGGAAGATAAAGGAGGAAACTCTAGGTGCACATTCTAGATTTCTAGATTTTTTTTTTTATTAAGGCCTATATATGTGCATGCAACCAAACCACTCAGTCACTTGACCCTTGTAAGTGGAAATGCAGTCTCTGGCTTCAGCTCTCTGGTGCAGTGACTCCAGTTTTGTTGTTGCTCTCCATCCACTGTCCTTACAATGGCAGCGGTGCAACATCCTCGGCAGTGATTGGGGTGAGCACAGCCGTCCAGCAAAGCTTAGCAAAGCAAAGAGTGAATTGCATCCAGTCTACTACACAGATGTAAGCAAATGTCCCTACAGTGTTGTGTTCACACAGCAACAAAAAGGAAAGTTGCCTGGAGGATTTTAATGCCTGATTATGCTTGCACGCATACCTCTGATGATATTCTGGGTCTGTGTTAACACACCTGGGACCCCAGGAAGAGGGAGAGACAGAAATGTAAACACACACCCCTGCTTTCAGCCCTGTTAATCCTATGGAGCCTATATTGAAATTTACAAAAGTTGTGTTTTCATTGCTATTAAAGTCTTAAACATCTCAGTATTACAAAGATAACAATACTACTTCTATAACATTAATTTGCAACTGAGATTTTCAAATTAAGAATTCTCTTTTCTAATTTTTTATTCCATAACCTAGAATCTTCTTGACCCCCTGAGAATCCTTTTCGAGAAAAGGCTTGTGCAACATGATTCAGCCCAATGAAGTGGCCAGAGGCCCATAGTCTATCCATAGGGATTGAGTGACCCCGTGTCAGGACAGCTGAGAGAAGACATATTATGCTGGCTGAGAGACCAACACAGGGGAAGGCTGGAGTGTCAGGTGCCAGGGACATAAAATGATGTGGTACCTTTGAGTTTCCAGAACCTGTCCTCGGCAGTATCTTTCCTGTCTATTCTCTATACCAGGTGCAGAATTTCAGGGTCAAACTAAAGCAGAGAACTCAAAAACACTGCCCCTGGCAGCAGGCTTTGCATGCAGGGCCCTTTGCTTGTCTGACTGTGAGAACACCTGTAAATAAGGGCTGAGTTGTTTTTGCTAGAAAAACAACTGGGTTATTTTGTGACCCCCTCCTCCTTTCCCCTGGGAGGACTGGGAACTGAGCCAGGTTTACAGTCCACAGACCTGACCCGCCTGCCTGACGTATGACAACCTCCCAGAAGACTCAGTTGATTTCTGAAGAGAAAGAAAAGGGCGTATAAAATTGGACTTTGCAACCAGCATGGAGTAGCAATTGGTGCTTCCCAAAGAGATTGACAGTTGGCTGCTCTAGAGCTAGGATGTTTTTTTGACCTCCTTTCTCCTGACTTTTCAACCCATCCATTTGTTCTTTGTAGACTTCTCCCACCCTGCCTTGTTTATTCTTGCTTCCTACTCTGGAACATAACTAGACTCTTTCCCAGTGGAGTATGGACTCAAGCTGAGGGCATAGCTGATCTGAGTGTGAGCACTCTGGAAGGAAGACAGAGGTCCTGGGAGAGCAGCCAGCATCAAGACCAAAGGGAGGGTGGGCACAACAGCTGAGCTCTACTTCAGAGTGATATCATCCCTCAAGTTGAAAATCCTGATTTTTCAGTGCCAGGGACAATTCTTGTTGAAAAGCTGTTTTCTGCTCCTTGTAATCTACTTCTTGCAAATATTAATACTCTGGAAAAAAGATTTATTTTAATAAGGTGAGTTTTTAGCTTTTTTTTTTCTGTAGTTAATGTTGCTTTATTACTCCACATTCTTGCCAGAAAGTGCATTTTAAGAGTTTCAGTTCAAAATTAAATATGACCTCAGTGTTTTAAAATACAATTACATTAACTGTCCATTTAATAGTTACTTAAGATTTTTTGGCCACTAATGTATAGTCAGCACACTTGTCTGATGTTAAATGCAATGTTTTCAGCTATGCTGACCAGCTAACGTGTCCCAGCTGCAGCCGTTCCCAGGAGACACCAGGACTTTCTCAGAAGTGAGCAATAGAAAGTTGTTCCAGAGAAAATTGCAGCACTATCTTATATCATAAGCTATGCTTTTCTTTAAAAACTCCACTGTGTTTGATAATAAGGAACTATCTATTATTTATTTAGAACTGTACAAACCAATTTACAAGACAGGTAATTTAGTGGCATAATTATTTATTAATGAGACCAGTATACAAGTTAATGGGACTAAACCCCATGGAGGTCAATCCTATGTTCTATGCCTTTTGGAAAGAAACTAGGCAGTGTCTTTAGAACATTTGGTTACTATTTTTAAAATTTAAATTATATGTTCTTTTGCAAAGATGAAACACCCCCCCCTCCCGATCACATCATAGAAAAGTTAGTCTGAAGCTGTATGGAGATCAGTTTTTATAAACACTATTGGAGTGGGTATATTTTAGCCTGTCAGTCCCAAAACTCACTTCTTTTTACATGTGTTCCTTAAGACGGCAAATCAGAACCTATTGCCTGCCTTGAGAGCAAGAGGATGATGCTGGAGGGAAGCTTAGAGACAGAGTCCTGCCCACTGCCCACCCCCACCAGGTGCTTCACACCTGGCACTCCCTGCCTATTACTTAGCACTTAGCTACAGAGGCCACCCCCTCCCCCACTGTGGGTGGGACTTGATAATCCCACTTCCTTGGAATGGGCTTCATTTTTAGGGTCCCATCATTGTCTTGGTAGATGAAAGGTGACATTTATAGAGTGGGTCTGCTGCATGTTGGTGGTTATGTTCAAGATTCTGCCCATTGAGGCCTCTTCATTCCTCTTCTACTGATAATTCAATGGACTCCTCTTGTAAGACTGAGAACTCTGAAGGACCAATGAGGGCCTAGCACAGTAGCCTTAATGCAGGATGTGTATATATGTATATGTGTAACTGGAATTCAGCAGGCTCTGAAATTATGGAAGGCAGAAGTTTTACTCTATGTTGATCTTTTGTTGGTTTCATCTCATTATGGGATGGGTTGCCATATATGAGGAGCAGAGAATGAATAAACACAAGATCTCCTCCTTCACTTTGTGTCTTGAACTTTGCACTCTGTGTAGGCTTTAATTGTAGTCTATCAAAGTAAGTGAAATTGGAAATAATGCCAGGTCCCTGGGACTTAGCAAACTTTGTTATTCTGCAATCTGCTACAAAGTCAAGAAAGGCAAAGAAGTGTAGCTTTCACTGTTTAGGAAATCTTTCTGGGCTATTCTCCCTAGGAATGGTTTTCAGCAAATTATTCATTGGAAAAATGAAATTTGAAATTCAGGTGTTTTTCAGTGCTTTGTGCTGTGCTGGCTGCCTTAAGACCCTTGCATCTCAGTTACTCGTTCATTCAGTGGGCAGGTATCCAGCACCTAGAACATGGCAGATAGGACCCCAAGGCTCAGAGGCAGGTGCAGGCAGTGGTTCAGATCCCTTGCCTGGAGCCATCTCTGAGAGAATGCCTTCACTTGATTTCTTTATGCAACCCCATCCCCTGTCTCAGCACCTACATCCTAGCTTACCAAGCCACATAGAGTAGCATTGTGGCCTTAGTCAGTCTGGAACTCACTTCAGAAAGGTAGAAAAGTGGGGAGGTAATGGGACATTTCAGGCCTAGGCCTATTACCTGTGTCAAGGAATGCTGTGTGCTATTTGGACAGGTCTTAAGGCCTTTAAACACAAAAAAGGCCTCCCTTCAAGGAAAAGTGACAACTGCCGAGGACCTGAAACCTTGTAGTACGGGAACCTAGTTCTCTTTGGGAGGTGTCTAGAGTATAATAAAACTAGACAGGATACTCAGTTTCCCCTTGTCTTTGAATAGATTAGTGGACCTAGGTTGTAGTACTATGGATTTGAGAAAAATTTACGCACATTACCTAAAAGTAAAAGAGAAAAGACCCAAAGATATTGTACTAAAGATATTTGCTATTAAGAAAAATAGAACTTTTAGCACATCGTGAGTTTCTGAGGCTCCAAACTGCTTGGGGGATGGTCAGGCTTCACGAGGGTTGAGGCATTTCCAAAGGAGGTGTTTTGGTTTGGTTTGGTTTAGTTTTTTAAAATCATGATTGTGGTTATCTCCATGGAAAAATATCAAAAATCTGAAAAGATTGTATGTGAAATGTATCATAGTTAACAACCCAATCTTATAAAACAAACAAAAATTAGAGCTGTGAACCTAAACTTCTCATAAAAAAGGAGTGACCGTTTGTTTCTGTTTCAGAGATGAGCCAGTTTCTTGGAAATGGTTCCAACTGAAGCCTCTTTGAAATCAGATTTTAATTTGACTTCTTATTCCATCCCTTGTGGCTTTGATATATTATTATACAACCTTTAGACCTCAGTTTCTTCTCCTAGAATACAGATATAACAATAATGCCTCCCAGAAGCATTATTGGGAGAGATAAATAGGGTGATTTCTTAATTACATGCCTGGCACATGTTAGGTCTCCATAACCAGCAGTGAAAATTTATACAAGTGTATACCTTGAAATGTTTTCATCTACTTAGTTCACCTCAGCCTTCCTCAGTGGATCCTACCTTTCAAAGGTGCCATGTGGTCCAGGGGAGGTATGAGATGAGACGTTGTCTCTTATGGGACTTTTGGAATCAGATGCCTTTCATATGGCTGATCTGGACTGTGCTACTCAGATAGTCTTGGCATTAAATTACATGATACTAAGCCAGTCATCTTGTGTGTACCTTGACCAGGTATCCTGAGATTTCTCTCATTCTGGGATTTCTTGCTTTTTCTCTTAACACTTATTTATTGTTAAAGAGCAAAGACCTTTTTGTTGTAGTTCCCTAGTCCCTCAAATCTTGTATTCCAAAGCAGGACCCTGTTTGAAACTTAGCCTTTTCCTAGTTATCTTGCAAAATGTAAAGATACAGAGCAGTTAGTAGCATGTTCTGACATTCTCACTATTGTCTTGTCTTTGAACACTGATTTTCCTTAGTGCAGCAGGTGAAGAAAGCAATCTTATTTCTCTCTCTAGCGAGTCTGCTGTGGTACACACCCTCAGTGTGGCAGAGGCTTTAAGGGTATCAGAGGGGAAACTGCAGAGTACATGTAGGCCAGCCCAATAGAAAGAGACCAGGATGCAGAGAATTATCAGAACAGGTGATGCCAGGCCTGATGGCACACGCCTGTAATCCCAGCACTCTGGAGTTTTGAGGCAGTGAGTTTGAGACCATCCTGGGCTACAAAGTGAGTTCAAGGCCAGTTTGATCTATATAGCAAGACCATGTCTCAAAAAAAAGAAAAAAAAGAAGAGGTAAGTGCTGCTTTATGCTATGCACATTATATAGAGAGTTGTCTCCAAAGCCACAAACAATTCACCAGATGCCTCATTGAAATCCACATCCAGATGTGAGGCATTGGTAATCCCTGCCCATAGCTAAGTCCACATGATATACCTTCTTCCCCAGAGTTGGGAAGGAAAACTACTGAATAATGTAAACTTACCTAGATCTTTCCCAAAAGATCTTTTGGGAAATAAGCATCTTTTGAAAGCCTCAACAATTTGATAAGACTAGTAGAGTGACTCTTTTAAAGTGTTGTATTTTTACAGATATATAAACATTTTATTTATAAGGAGCTAAATTAAACAGGGATAGAGAAATGTACCTTACATATGTGCATGAAATGTTAAAAAGCCTCTTTGTTCACTGCTCAGTGGTGGAAAGCAAAGGCAACACAGTCATAAGGCTATTTGAACTCTTTATTTGCCACATTTACAATATTAATAACAGCGTTTCTAGAAGTTGTCACATCAAGTAAAAGATCTTCATTCCAGGCTGTCTTTGGGGGCCAAATTGAGACTGGATGCATGCATTTAATAAATTGTAGTCTCAAGTAGTCATTTTTGTAAATAATTAGTTTCAGTGAAAGAATAAGTTAGCATATTGTATGCATCTAATGTTGCAAATGTACATACAGCAAACTTTGCTATTAATCAACAGTCGAGCACCGCAAGTGGGGTCTCATACATAATGAATTGTGCTTAAGCCTCATGGGTTTCTTGATAGAAAAATAAAAGAAAACACAAGTGTAGTCAGCTTTTGAATAAAATTTAACTAGATTGCTCTGCATCCTGTAATTGTTTTGGAATCATTAGGGACCTGATCATTCATCTATAGTTTTGGGGTGTTTTTATCTTCATCTGTCAAATAGTAGAGACTTTTAATGATATGTTAAAGTGTTACTTAAATACAATTTTTCCTTTAATGATTTGCATTTAGGTATAAAAATAAATGGCTTTTTTAAGACATTCTGGTCTGCCAAGTATACTATTAAAATTGTCTTTTTAAAACGTTTTATTACTGATATATTTTTAAAACCAATTATTCTTAAAAGAAAAAATATATAGTTCTATTGGGGAAGAACTGATATACTGTTTAAATTGTCTTTTAAAATTTACTATTGCTGATATATTTTTAAAAATCAATTATGTTTAGAAGAAAAATGCATAGTTATTGGGAGGAGTTGAAAATGTACATTACATTTCCTCTGTATTTTAGGTAGGTGTTTTAAAATACTATAATAAATTCCTTTGTGGTCTTACTTAGATTCTAACATCAATTTAAGATCAAATTTCGAAGGCTGGAAACACGCATTAAAAATTGATGCTAGTTTTATAAACATTACCTATGGCCACCCAGAAAGTAAGTAAATTGGAGCCTAACTAAATTTTAAACTGCCTCTTCCCCCCTCATTGTTGTCTTTGGGAAGGAACCATTTGGTGCTCTTTGACAGGACAGAGCATAAATATAGAATTCCTGTTGGAGTAGGGTGGAAGGAAAAGACCAGGGGTGTGTATATGTTCATCTTCATCATGAACTGCACAAGAAAGCTCACCTGGGCTTTGCTGACTGGATGGCCAGAAGCTAGAGCTGCTATAAGCAAAGGTTGAAATACCACCTTCCCCAAGGAGCCTTCTGGATCATTGTTCACCTCCCTGTCTGTTATTTTAGAAAAGCGTCCTTTTATACAAATTTCCATTGGTGAGACAGAATACCTGAGATTTAAAGAAAAATAAAAGAAGTGAAGATTTATTTTGGCTCATGAGTTCAGAGATTTCCATTCATGAATGCTTAATTCTGTCACTTTAAAGCTATAGGGAAGCAGAACATCATGATAGAAGCATGTGTAAGAGGAGGCTCTTTATCTCATGTCTGCCAGGAACCAGAGAGAAAGAAGAGCCCAGCATATCAATATCCTCTTCAAAGGCACATGCCTTGTGAATCAGTTCCTCCAATGAGATCCCACCTCCGAAACTTCCACCACCTCCCAGGTTGGAATAGCACTGCAGGCTGGCCATCAAGTCTTTAACACACAGGCCTTTGAAGGATATCTCAGATCCAAAATTATACTGATGAAAATTAATCACTAAAACTACCTAAAATGAGTGATGGACATTCTTGTCCCAAAGAGTTGTTTTTTTAAATTATTGTACCTACTATTTTTGTATAAACTTGAGTATTGCCATTTCATCCATACTTACTCATTTTTTCTTCTTTCACTACTGAAAGTAGTATTCATAGAGTGCGGTGAGAATCAGAGATCAGCTAGCATGTGAGTCAAGGAGAACAACACATGACACACAATCAGTGCCATCATCACCACTGCTGTCATTAGCAAGTTGCTAATGACCATGAGAGGCCCCAGTGTACCTGTTAATCAACTTCTGTTTTGTTGGGCCGTTAGTTGGTTTTTCATCTTTCACTCAGTTGCATTGTTAAAAGTGAATGTGTCCCATAACTAGCCTCAAAACTTTAATTTTTCCTTTTTCTGTTTTCTAAAAATAACTGTATATGCAAGTAATTGCACAAACTGTCAAACCTACCTGGTGATATCAGCCAAACAGCAGCTGGCCATCAGGCTGTGCCACAGAATAGTCACTTGTATTATATACACATCAGCTCCCTTGAGGAAGTCCTGATCAGGACAAGGGGAGTCCTCAAGAAACCCCTTTCAAACAAGGGATCATTTGAAAGACTGAAAGGGAGAGTTGCTGGAGTTGGCCTGTGTGTTTCATCTTCATCTTCCTTATCTGCACAGTTGGCTATAGATGCCATGGAAGGGACCATCCCAAGTCATTATTCACACCAAATAGCGGTGCACCATTCACAAGTGAAATCAAACCTACCCTGGATTGTAATGAAAAGTTGAAAAGCTTTGTCCAGCCTCTTTTTATTAAAAGTGGTATTTAATGATAGCAGGTAGTACAGTTTGTTTCTTGTCTTCAGTCCTGCCCCAGAAGAAAACCTCCTGAGTGTTAGTGAGAACATGTAATAAGATGCAGGCTACATCCGTCAAACATAAGCAACACTGCCAGAGATCTTCTAAAATGAACATAATTGTGCAACGCCAGGGAGACTGAGCAAGAATTCCTGCCAGTGACCGTGAAGTTGCTGCTACTGAAGTTACACACCTCTGTGAGCCTGGGAAGTCTGGCAGGCTTTTCTTGAGTTGCCAGACCTCTCCTGCCCTCCACACTACTCTCTGGAGCCCAGAAAAGGCGAAGTTTGCTCAATGAGCATGGTGTGGGAAATGTTTCTCATCTAAGGGTGTCTGCTGTGCTCTGTGTGGCCACAGCTCTGGACTTTTCTCTCTGTTGAGAACTTGCCAGAATCTCTACAAGTTTCCATGTGGCCACCTTTACTGCTTGCGGAAGGACACAGTGTATATCAGCTCCTTGGCAGACTGCAGAGGAACTGGGGTCTGCAGAACCCTCCAGGGTTACAGTCCAGTGTCACAGTTGACATTACCAAACCTAACACAAAAATGCCATCCAATGAAGGCAGAGGTCAGAAACATACCAATCACAGAAGAGATCATTGTGAACACTTAGCACCACCAGTCTCAAATGTTTCGTAGTCTACCTGCATGTGACTAATAATGCTAATCAGATCTGACTAACTTACAAAGAACTTGTGGCCAGTTTTCTCATCTGAAATGAGATGTAAGCCAAGTATGTTACTTTTTAATGTTTTGGAGTAGAATTCACTGAAAATGGGTCTTTAGTGATTCTGCTGCCATTTGGAGTCTTGGTACACCCCAGAATCTGAATACCCAAGACTCCCACTAAGTGCATCTGTAATGTGGGAAGAACTGTAAGATGGAGTGGCAGAAGGTCTTTCTGCTCCCTCCTGTTATACCAGGCACATGGCAGTGCATGAGAAAGCATTAGGTCCAAGGCAGGTATGGTGGGGCTGGCATACTGCCCTCTCTCCTAAGTGAGTCCCTGGTTATATCTCTAGTAGAGAACCTTGCTGTCTCAGACTCTGTCTGGTATTTAAGTTGATCAAAGGCTGAAGGCAAGACTGGCTAGAACAAGACAGAACTTCCACGTGACAGATAGATACCTTTGTCCACTGAAGCCATCTCATTTCAACTTGGTTAAGTTGCCTTCCAGGCTCCCACATCCCTAAACATGATGCCTTATTCCTTTGTATTCATGACTATGACCTTGTCTTGAAATGCAGGCCACATACCAGTCAGAAAGTTGGCTCCTCTATAATGACTGTTGTACTTACTTACATATCAGGAGTTTGTGATGTAGCAGTGGTAGCCAACTGGCTCTGTACTGTATGAGTTCAAGGAAAGGAATGTTTTTATCAAAACAAATCAGAATTGTATGCCTCCCTGAGACGTCTTTCTCCAAGTCTAGCAGGTGCAGTGAGTCAGGCCCCTGCTCTCAAGTAACGACTTTAGCATCCTGGGAGACACTAGAGGTGTGACCTTGGTGTGGTCTTTATAGTCCCAACTGATGTTGAGGCAAGAATCTTCTCTCCTGCAGCACTGGCTTCCTAACTTGGTGTTGTGGCCCAGACCCCATGACAATGCCTACAGACACACTATTTGAGTTCACATACTATAAGGCTTTCCCGGAGACGTGAGTTTGCCTCAGGAGTTTGCATTTAAGTGCCAACCTAGTTACCGGGAAGATCTGATGTAAGAGTGTGGATCATGGAGCCAGTAATTATTGGGGTTTCAGGGGTCGTCAGTGGGGAATCCTGGAGAAACTCCTCCACCATAACAGTGGCTGTTAGCAGTGCTGTCACAGCAGAGCTCTTCCTGGGATGAGCCAGGCGAGGTTGAAGAGGGCAGGGCAGGAGAATAAATTTCATTTTATTGTAGAAATGGAAATTTGTGTCATGCCTTTAAAAATCTGGTTTTATGTGTGTGTTTAATGCCATTCATTTTAAATGTAGTCTCATAAATCCTTGCTTCAGAATCAAAGCTGTTTAATTACATTTCACCCATGACTAGTTATCTAATGCCAATAGAGAAAGAGTTAAAAAAAGGAACTACAGAGTAAATCAGAGGTGAGATCTTTAGCACAAGCATAAAAAATCAATTTAAGATGAATTTTACTACCATAAAAATTCTTCACATATCCTTTTAAGAGCGAGAAATGGTAGGAAACGCAGCTCACATTTCAGATCCCCTAGCATGATGGAAAGAAGGCCACCAGCATGGGTATGGCCTGGAAGCATCAAACATACCTGTGTACTCGGAGACCTGTGTGTAAGGGCCATTAGTTCTGGAGGCACAGTGATCACTGGTGGGTGCAAAAACTCCTGCCTCTCACTTTGAGATGCCCATCTTCCACAGTGAATACTGGCTTCTCTGAGAAAAACCTATTTGTGGTATTGTTGCCAACCGGTCTTAACCACATGTGGTAGTACATGCCTATAATCCCAACACTCTGGGAAGCTGAGGCAGGAGGATTACAGGAAGTTCAAGGCCAGCCTGGGCTACAAAGTAAGTTAAAGACCAGCCTGAACTGCATAGTGAAACTTTGTCTCAAAAAGACCAAAAACAAAGAAAAAAAAAATAAGTCTTAAATGCTAACCTTGACTTTGACCTTGAGGCCCTTGCCTTTGCTACCTGCTTGACCTGTAAACCACCCCACCACTTGGGTTCTACAGAAGAAGTCACTTGAGCTTCTCTTCCAGAAGGCCCCAGCCCACAGTGACCTGACCAAGGGCTTGAGATAGTCCCATCCCCTTGGTGTCCTTAGTTGAGATTTGCTATGCATGGATGTCAAGTCTGTTAGCTTTTTCTCCAGGCAGACAGAGGTAACCCTGAGGCCACTGTTGCCTGTGCTCTGAGGGAGCACTGAATTATGCTCAGGTGGACACTATACCTGCTCCCTGTGTCCTCCTGGTGTCCTTGAAGATCAGAATGGCAAACATATAGCACATTTCTCTACCTTTCCTTTTAGATACCTTTGTATTTGGTGAGTGAGGACCAGAGGAGGAATAGAATAATTTTGTCTCTAAACTGCATAATATTTAAGCAGAGCATGGGACAGAAATTGTCCTTTTCATGATTATATATTGCTAGTAGGGAAAGAAATTAGACAATGAGAAGATGATGTTTCCATTTCCCCAGGAAGCTCTCTAGGAGAAGCCTCATTTTCTGCTTATAAAGTAAACCTGGCATTTCAGGGACCTCTTTGTGGGACCAGCAAGGGTTTCCAGGCAGCTGCTCAGGCTAAGACCACAACCTGTCTGTTCAGACTACCAGGCTAATGGAGAGCCCTATCCAGCCTTGTATCAGCTTGCAAAAAAACCTAGACATATTCTATGTAGTCATAATGTTGATAGGGTCTCCTGGTCCAGAGTTTGAGTCTCAGGCACAACTTCTCATCTCAGTGTTCTGACCCTGCCTGTTGAGTTCCCCGGCTTCCCTCTCCATCATTTCCTGCTTCATTTCTGAGGGCTGTCAGTATTTCAGTGCAGAGATAGCCTTCTCGGACTGACTTCCTGTCCCTCAGATGGAATGCAGAACTTAATTCTGGTGTTTGAGCACATGTTTGAGCATGTGTAATCGATGCCTCCTCTAAGCTCCCCCTTAAAACGTGTGTTGCATGTGTGAGCTACTCCTACCTTCCTGGACTTATGCTTTAACCATGCATGTACTTTCGTAACTAGAAGGAAAGCATATAATTTCACTGTGTGCCTCTTACTATCCAGATTTGTGCAAACTTGGTTTCCTTTTCACAAGAAAGTGAGGACTAACCACTCTACATAAAATCCAAGCTCCTTGTCTTAAGATACAGTATTGACTGTGTCATCTTCTCCAAGCCAGCCTGTGATACTGGCTAAGCTGAGGTGAGCCACTGGTCTCCTGCAGCCCACAACTGCACTCCCAGACACTAGCATGGGGACAGGGTCTATCCAGGCAACACTCACACAGGAGCCACAAGTTGCCCTAACTCTCTGCTGTACTCCTCTTCTGGAGCACTGGGCCTTGCTTTGTTCTTACTACTGTTGCCTGCTGGGGACAACCAGGACCTTATGGCCTCTGGTCAGATATCCCCCAGTCACACACATGAGATACCCAACCTATAGGAGAGAAGGACCCTTCTTGGCCTGCCACACACAGCTCATGCATACCATTCAGAGACTGGAGATCCTACCATCCTTCCCCACATCCTGAGATCCTGCCATGTGGCCTTTCGCTTTCTACACCTTTGTTCACCCCATCATCCCCCACACCGAATATGACTTGGGTGGCTTTTCTGTGGATCCCGTCTTACCTCTTGCCTTTCCTCATACAAACACAGGTAGGCTTGTACTTTAGGGTACTTCAGCATCATCTGTCATACCTGTGCTGGATTGCATTTGTGCCAGGTAAACAGTGACCATCCATCTTCTCCAGGATGCTCACAGTGCCATGTGTAAGAACAGATTATCTATAGATGGAAGTATTCATGCTGGCCCTCAAAAGTTGCCCAGTGAGGTATTGGCAGAGGGAATCAGGAAAAGTAGGCACAAGCTCAGGGAATATCTTGCTTCTACCCCTCAAATGTTTTTCCACCTTCCCACAACAGCCTCAGAAGCTGAGACAGAGACTAGAAATGTTGTGTCCACTGGGCCTGGGGAGCCACACAGAAGAATGCTGCCTGTCTGGGGCCTCAGAAGGTAAAGAAGGAGATAAATCATCAGAGATATCCAACCTAGGGCTGTGCCTCATGCATGTGGGGTCGTAGGAAGTGGAAATATATGCTAAATCTGCCATTGAACTCTAGGGTCAAAACCCAGAAACAAACCTTTAATGAGAGTGTTGCTCAGAGCACAACCTCAGAAGGTGGACCCTGGCTAAAGACAAGCAGTGGGCTCTGTGAAGGCCAAATCAGCTACAGAGAAGGATGCCCCATATTTAAGCAATGAAGAAGTAATCTGAAGCTGCTGAGGTGTTTGCATTTAAACATCCAGACAGTAAAGGGGAGGTGGTGACCAGAAAGTGACAGGAGGATGTAGGCAGAACTAAGTAGACATCCCAGGCATAGGAGTCATAGTTCTGTCATTGAAGCACCAGGCCCACAGGGGACTGCTGCATGGATCAGCCACTCTAGAGCTTGGGAATACGTGGCCAGGTCACACTCTGAGAAACTCTCCCAAATGCAGCCCAAAGACACCCAAAGGAAGCAATGTACCCGTCACTGTTGGAATTCACACTCGGTGGTGGGATGTATACAGGACATTCTGTTACTTTGATAACATTTCTGGAGAAATTTTTGATGAGAAGTACTTGATGATTTTAACTGCAGGAATACCCTCCATAACCCTTAAAAGAAGATAAACAGTTGCTTTTATGTGTCTTTCTTTTGTTCTTTCACATCCCTGTACTTCGCACAGTGCCTGAAGACTTGCAGAGCCCACATTCTAGGCCTTTGCTGTGCTTTGTAAGCTAGAAGGTAGAAGAGTGGTTGAGATGCCCGTATCCTCCTTCCTGGGCCTCCCTTAAGCTGTCCTTTTGTTCTCAGGCCTGCCATACAGCTGGTGAACACAGGCACCCACGGAGTAGTTGGCGATGTTCCTCAGCTAAATACAGCAGGCATTAGCTCTTCCCGTGGTAGAGGCAGGGTCCAGAAGTTTACTAAGCCCTGTTATCACTTTTGCAGCCCCATGGAGGCCCCAGCAATTCCTGAGGCTCTCAGCAACTCAGAAGGAATGACAGAGCCCCTGATGCAGTGTGCAGCCTGGCTGGATGCCTACTTCCACAAGCCTGTGGCCATCGATGGACTGCCCTTGCCTGCTCTCCATCATCCCATGTTCCAGCAAGGTTGGTAGCTGTGCCTTTCAAATGCAGCCTTTCGGGAGCCTCACTTACTAATCATCACTGACATCATAGCTCATCTATTGACTTCTCCAACTCGCTATTTACACATCCTCTGAACACAGGCAGCATGTGGCCAAACTGAGGGACAAGAGCTCATGATCTCCGCCCATTCCAAGTTGGTATGTTAGTTTTGGCACAGGGTCACATAATTCTTGGCAGAGGCAGTAAAAATGATGCATGTAGATCGACTCTTGACTCTCGCTGGCTGAAAGGTTTAAATAGGAACACATCTGAATAGCAGTAAATTTTTCAATAAGCTTATTGTTAACTTAAACTACCTGCCTGCCAACAGCACAGAAAATGAGACTTGTACATGGACAATTAGCCACTTCCATAAACTCTCTTGGTGACAGCTATAACATAGACAGAAATTTTGTATCTTCTCAAATTTTAAGCTTCCCTTCTCAGACTTAGGATAGTTAAAAATATTACTGAAAGATGGACTAATGTTTCTTAAATAAAGCTTGCTAAAGTCTTAAAGTATTTAATGTAGCTAAAGTCTTTCATAACCTAAAAATGCTTTCCTGGTATTTCTTTTAATGTTTTTATTTGGATCTGCACAGCACAGAAATTTAATTATAATAGCTATCATCATTCTAGATGCATACCAGAAATTAATTCTGCATAGTGATTTTTATAATTATTTTAATGTAAATGAATATATATTCATATTCATATGTACACGTGTAAATATATATTTATCCTTAAGGAAAAAAACTACCCTGAGATTTTAGATATGGTAAATTTAAAACAATCTTGAATTTCAACAAAGTGCTTATTGAGTACAATTAAATGTATTCTAAAGGCTGCTAAGATTTTCAGCAAAAACAGACTTGTAGTTTCCACTGAAGCAAATGCTGAAGCCTCTGAGCTTGCGCTAAATCTGAGTTTACTAACAAGGTCAGACAAGTACGGATACCTAAAACCAGGAACTTTTGTACATGTGTGCAAAATGCAGTAAAGTACAGCTGCAGTGGACCAGGCTCCTTATTCTCCCCTGTAACAAACAGAATTGTCTCAAAAGGTTTCTCTTAGCCCACCAGGAATTTAGCTCAGCAGCACAAGCACTTGCCTGGCAAGCACACAGTTGTGAATTCAATCCCAAGTACAAAAAAAAAAAAAAAAAAAAAAAATGGAGTCCTCTTAACAAGAACTCCATAATTTCTAAGTGGAAGGGAATGGATGAGTGTTTCTACAACACTGCACACATTCAAAGAACCTCCATCTTCACCCATGAGGCACAGAAGCCAAGGGTGCTGTCCCACCCCCTTGCCATGCCCCTGCCCAGCACATCACCCTACCTGCTATCCCCACCACCACATGTCCATTCCCAGGAGTTATAAGCCCACCGGTTGAGCACGTCTGACCTGCCCCACACCAGGAAAGAATGCTGTTGAATAATCCAAAGAAGTGAGATGGCTTTAGTTTTTTTAAGTGGGAGTTGGGAACCTTTAAGCAGCTGATTCTACTATCCAGTGTCTCCATTTGGGGTTACTGCCCAGCAGGCTCTTCTTTACAAAACAGATAGGGAAGTATCTATATAAGTGTATATCGGCAATTAGTGGAAGATATGACTCTGTGAAATCCTAAATTTAAAATTTATTATATAACTTAATGAAAAATTTAGAGGCCAACATTACAAGAAAATTGCTAGGTTGTGGCAAGTCAGACAGTGGTTGCTGGTTGTAGAATGATGGCCTAGCCCCTCCTGGGTCCAGAGAGTCATGTGCCCTTGCCAAACTGTCCTGGAGAAAGAGCCTTTGTGGCTCTTCACAGTGCCAGGGCGATGATAATGGGATGATCCATTACTCCTCAAACTAGCAAGGAGGCTTTGTGGCCTCTTTGCTACCCCACAGCAGTGTTTGCTGGCCCCTCGTCTGGGGACTGGCCCTCAGCGCCCCACAGGCACATTCCTAGCCCTTCAGGAGACCACTTTTATCCCTATATCCTTGGCTCAGAAATCCACACCAGATCCGCACAGGCTGTCTCCATGCCTACAGGTCATGCTGGATCTTGGTGACCAGGAAAACTTATAGTAGTCATTGGGGTAGGGTAAAGCCATCCAGCTGCCCCAGCCCTGCAGTACAGGCAGGAACTTCTAACTGGGGCCCAGCTCATCTCTGATTAAGCTTTGGATGGGAAGAGCTCAGACTCTAGCACCTTTCTTTCGCTTGATACTGTGGGACTCCAAGACAAGTGCAGGCTCAGAGTGTTTATTTCTGGAGCCTTCTCCTAGGGTCTGCAGTCCCCTGAGCCAGGGCCACCAGCCACAGTTAGCTAGTAGATACTGATGGGGATGGTAGTTTTCACACCCAGGTGTGTGCAAGACAGGTTTTTCTAATTTAGTGCAATCATTTACTCCTGAGCAGAAACCAGGTATGTGGCTTTTACAGTTCAGGAAGGGAGGCAGTGGCTGATGCTAACACACAATTAATTGCCACTGCCCCCAGATGCGGAATGCCCTTGTCTTTCTGGCATTTTTGGAGGTTGCTCTGTCTGGTTTGCATTTTATAATGCAATGCAGTGACATCAACAGTGAAGGAGAAGTTCCACAAGAGGAAAGTCTTCCAACAGTTCAATACCCTCTCAAAACTGTGAGTTCTAAGGAATCAATATTCTGTGCAGATAGAGAGGAATGGGCTCATGTGAAATAAATCTTTCCTCAACCAGTTCTCTTTCTGTGCATTTTAATTTTTAGATGTGTTTGATATATTTGTGTGTGTGTGTGTGTGTGTGTGTGTTTTGGTACCAGGGATCACACTCAGGACTTTGAGCTTACCAAGCAGGCACTTGAATCACTGAACTAAATCCCCAGCCCCTTGTATATCATTTTTCATCATATTCTTCTCAGATTCTATCCGTGTATGTGTGTGTGTGTGTGTGTGTGTGTGTGTGTGTGTGTGTCTGTGTGTGTCTGTGTGTGTGTTGTGGTACTGGAAACTGAAGTCAGGGCCTCTGCATGGAGCTATATGCCACACCCCAGCCCCTTTTTTTGAGATGGAGTCTCACTAAATCATTAAGTTGCCCCAGCTGGGCCCAAACTTGAGATCCTCCTACTTTGTCCTAGCAGACTGAGATTACAGGCATGCACCACTATGCCTGACTCTAATTATTTTGTTTTTTCAAGGCCAGGCCAAAAAACCCAAAAATGTGTTAAGTTAAACCATTTGAGATTGCTACTTTTGTAGGTTAGAATAAATCACAAGTAGAGAGAATTTCATGTGGCACAACTTCTTAGAGAATTTCTAAAGGTTAGTAGTGAGTGGCACGTCAGTTAGCTGGGCATTTGAATGGAAAAAGACAGTTAGGCTACCCTTCCCAATCTGGGATCTGGGGTCTTTTTTCTTGGACTGCAGCAGGTGGGATTAACCCTGGAGAGGGAAGGTAAGGTTCCTAAGGGAAGGCTTGTCTTCCCATTGAAGGAATCAAAACAGAACCCAACTCTTTTACTTTGTTAGGTTGCTGATTCAGTAGTAGTCAGGTCATTTCCTAAAATAACATTAGTCAAAGATTGGGGGGGGGGTGTTGCTATACAAGCATACTGAAAGTTTCAGTGTTCTGTTGAAAGTCACTGTCACTTCCCTCTTTTAGACTTAGCAATCTTATTGCCCAAAGAATCATTTTTAAGGAGACCAAATTTCTTGTGTTCCTTTTCATACTCATTTTTCCACAACAAATGCTTATCTCATGAAACCATGATTCTTGAACTTCATCTTTACATAATGTTCCTTTTATCATGAAATACTATTTAAACTTTTTTCTTATCACTCCCTGATGTCTTTACATTTCATGTACTAAACATGTTAATTGCTTTGTGTAAGTTCCATCTTACAGTGGACCTAGAGACCTTTGTCACAAGTAGTGAGACTAGCAAAAGTAGTCATTGCCCAGAGAACTTTTTCACAATAAGCTCCAGAGGAGCAGACCTGTGGGATACTGAGTGGACTTGCAGATGCAGAGTGGATGTGGGCACACTCTGCACTCTCCCATCTCTGAGCCTTTTGGCTTGGAGCTCCTCCCAGCAGATGTTGCTTCATGATTTAGCACCCAGGGGACGTAGAGTAGGGCTGCTGACTCCAAGCCACTGAACTTGTACCTCAATTGGGACCTCACTGCCACTATAAGATGTCAACAGGCACCCAGGGCAGGGCAGGGTGCTGGCCACCCACTGTGGCCTTACGCGTAGTGGAATCAGCTGGTCCTTACTAAGCTGTCTCACTGAGGATGGCTCTTTAACAGATGAGCTCTGAGTTTTTCTTTTAAAATAACTGCAATGTTCCCTTTTAAATGGAATATTTAACACTTTAATAACTCCTTTGTCACAGCTATTAGTTTAGCTATGAAATCCAGTTGCATGGCAGCAATAAAACCTGCATTTCTACACTTCTGGCTACAAGTGAGTGTCGTGACTTCTGTTACAGAGCCCCAGAAACAATTCATGTTCTCATGTTTGTGTGTCTCCATGTAACCCACTCATTTCTAAAGGGCATCTTACAAAAACCTGCCAGAGAGTTAAAGAGGAAAGGCTTTCTGAGGGTGAATTAATTTGCCAGAATGTCCTAGAAAATGATCTCAGTTGGGGCCAAGGGAGCCCTAGAAGGCAGATGATGACCAAGGGAGTGGCAGTGGAGAAGGGGGACACCTCCCTGGGTCCCTAGTTGAAGCCGCTATTTAAAAATACACCCTGGAGAGCCAAGCAAGAGCTGATCTTGAACCCTTCACCCTGCTGTGGTGGATGGCCCAGCCTTGGCTCTTATAAGTTGGCAACCTGCACCTGCCCCGTCTTGGCATCTGTCATCTGCCGGGTGGTATCCATCTCCTGGGAAAAAGGCATTCAAGCCTCTACCTAAATGTCCAGGGGCATTTCTCAGCCTGAGTTTGTCTGCAGAGGTACCACAGCTATGAGGGACATGTTCTCTGGAGCCTCCCTGTAGTGGCCCAGCAAGGTGCAGACATTACAGTTACAATCACATTGCTCTGCTATTTTTCCCTGAATTTAAAAAAATGAAACAAAGACATCAATGCAAAGAAAAGACAATGGATAAGATGGGGGTAAATTTATAAGATCAGCTCAAGTAATAGCACTGTTCTCCCCTGTTTTAAATAAGAGCTTATAAAACTTGCTGACCTTGCTGAGATATTACCTGGTGGAGATGGAAGGTTCATAAGCCTCCTTCCAGTACCCATTTATTGATTAAATCAAACTAACAACACTGAACTTAAAGCAAGTAAGAAACAACTGGTAGTGCCTTCCCATGAGCTGGGGCAGCTGCCATGGGGAATGGGAGGAGAATCAAGAAGCCAAACCACACCCTTCCATGAGCCAAGGGCAACTGCCATGGGGAGCAGGAAGAGAATCAAGAAGCCAAATACGCCTTCCCATGAGCCAGTTGATACATGGGCTGGGAGACCAGAAGAGCAACTCGGAAGAAGTCAGGCTAAGATGATAACAACTGAATTAAAAAAATAACGGGCCAGGGATTTAGCTTAGCGGCATAAGGCCTACCTTGACAGCAGTCATGAGTTCAATCCCCAATACCAAAAAATTTTTAAAAATGCTTGTATTACTTGATTAACTTTGCAGGCCTAAAGCTGGTAGTCTGAGCATCTATTTGGAGGCTAACAATATGCATTATAGCAACTGTGGGGGATTTCCTGCTATCTTGTTTTTGAAATCCAATGTTTTGTTCTGTTTTACTATGTTTTAATCCTGTGTCTGGTAACCTGAGCAACTATTTTGAAGATAACAGTATGCAATATAACAACCATTGTTAAATTCTCATCATCTCATTTTGAAAACCTGTATAGCTATCATTGTTGTTGTTGCTACTACTGCTGGTGTTGTTTCACTTTAGTTGTTTTCTTTGGTTTGTTTGCCTCTTGATTTTCCATTTTTTTTTTCTCTTTAAAATAGAAAAAAGAAGCAGCTGGTAGAAATGTAATTCAGTCCACCTCAGAGCCGCTGAGTCTTTTCCAGGACAGTGCATGTAGAAATCTGGGTCTAAGACCTGCTGAGGTCAAGGCAGAGATAAAACAACCCAACCCAATGCCTGGGAGGGCATGACAGGCCCATGAACTTGAAGGTAGCTGAGACCATTTTCAGATATCTTTAATTAGTAGCAGAGCATGCAGCCAGGAACACTGTCCTTATCCTCATGGAGAAGAAAACTGAACAGTTTTTGTGCTTTAGAGCAAGAGAGAGTCCAGTGATATAGTTCGGTAGTGGCAGGGAGTTTGCCCATCGTGAGTGGGTTTGGTGCCCAATACCAGAAACAAAAACTGCATAGAAGTACAACCACTTCTTCCAGAGGACCCTGTCTGCGCACTGGTCTTGATTCATGAGATCTAGCCCTTGGGATACTTCCCTTCCCAGGGGAAGGGACTTCCCACATGGTTCCTGTCCCTGTTGCTGCCAATTGCCCAGTTCATACAACAATATTCTTGTTATACTCAGCCCCTCAGCAGAACAAAATGCTAAATGTTCCCAAATGCAGGGCCCTCAATTTAAGGATTCCTTAAGGTTGAGGGATGCAGATTGAGCATGAGGGGTTAGGGAGGTAGATCCCCAGAATGTCCTTGCAGAGCTCCCCACAGAGCCCCTGAGGGGTACCATCTCTTCTGGTTTGTTCTGACACTGTCCACGTAGGGCCAGTCTTGCCTACACCAGTGCCCCACCCCGAGACCTTCTGCTAGACTGAGCAACTGCATCTTGGCACATTGGCAAATTTTGCGGGCCAACAAGCCTGAGGTTCAGATCGTCTTAGTTCATCATTTCTTAGTTTTGAATATTTGCCAGGTTCATACCTAGCAAATGCCACCAGCACTTGTTCTTTTCTTCACGCTGTGTAACATCTTGGACTAGGAGAAAGTTTCCAAAGGTTCAACTATGATTCACTTAAGCAAACAGCTTTTTCAGTTGCTCTTATGTATCAGTCCTTGTTCAGTGGAACAGTAGTTATATATCAGAATCCTCTAGAAATCTCATCCAGAATATTTTGCCTACAGATTCCCATACTTCTCACCCTTCTCTAAGACATACCAAAGTCTTTGTCTAGACAAATCACATAACCCTGTTTTGAGAATTGCTGTAAAGTAACTTATTAAAATAGACCCAAGGCTAGGATGTAGCTCAGTGGCAGAGTGCCTGCCTTATATCCATAAGGCCCTGGGTTTGATCCCTAGCACCATAAATGAGGACCCAGCTCTTACGAACGCTTTTGCTGTGTTCTTTGCCTTATACTGAGTTTACCATTTGTAATAATGTTTTATTTTGAAATCTATAACTGTGCACATTTAAGAAGTGTTTTACTATTGTGTGCTGACAGCTTAAATTCTGGGTTATGTGTACATATGTATCTGATCTAGGAATTTGAACATAGCTCAGCCAAAGGGTGGGAGAGCACATGTACAATTCATCTTCTTGACTTGGGAAGACTAAGCTGGTCCTGCTGCGTGTGAACAGCTCTGATGCCAAGTTGTTGAAGCATTTGAGAAGATGCCCCAGGGTGTCTAAAGATCCTGTCCAGGGGAGTGTCAGCAAAGCCAACCAGAACCTTCAGGAAACCTTTGGATACATTTAGTCAAAATATGTCTCTCTGTTAAAACAGCCAGAGAAGTGACATGATAGATTCTTCTGAAGGACTGTGAGCAGTAAAACTGGCCAGCAGGAAGGAAATGTCTAGACTGGAAGTTGGACTAACCCTGTCTTCAGTAGACCCAATCCTGGGTTTAAGCCTGTAGTTTAAATACTCATACCTTACACTTGACTGGGGGAAAATGTGAAATGCTCACCTCCTTGCTATCGGAGTCACTGCTCAGGGACTTCTGGTAGTGGCCAGAGCAAAACCACGACCTATTGGACTCCAGGAAATTCATGATGTCCTTGTCCTTGTTCTCTGACTCATCAGCAACTACCAAGCCATCAGAAAGTCTAGTTACCTCGGGTTTTACCTTTAGTCCAAGACGCAGTCAGAGCCCTTCTTCCCTGAGGTTTCCATGAATTCAGGAAAGGTGAGCTGGAGAGTGTCTGCACAGTACAGCCTGCTCAGGCTTGACAGTGAGCCACCAAGATGGCACAAAAGCTATCTGCATGTAAACCTTGTTGGCGATTAGGAGGGCCTCTGTTGCAGAATTTATTATGAATGCTGCTTTTATGGGAAAATACATTGAAATGTAACTTACTTCTAGCTTAGTAATTAAACAGTAAATCTGTGAAGCTTTCTATTAAAATAAGTCATCCTTAATAATGACAACATATTTTAGAAGGATCAGCTGCAGATTCCCAATCTAAGACTTGAAACAGACTTCTCCTAACATAGTAGCAGCCATCAGATATCTGAACAAGGAAATGTAATTCGCATCACCACTGTTGTCAGTGGTTTCAAATTTGAGATGGGGTCTGAAAAACAGGGATTTCTATCAAATCTATATTTTAAAGAACAGACTTTTCGCTTACATGTGCTTTTAAAATTTTTATTCCCACTGTATTCATTTCATAAATGTGTGCTACTTTTAAAGAGATGCTTATCTTAATATATTTTGTCATAAAATGCTAGATATCACATTTTACAGATGTTAGTGCATTTTGAAATCATTCAAGCAATTATACAATTTTCTCTACTTGTGTATATTTATAGATAAATTATAAAGGATATAAATTTGATTATAAGTCATTAATATGTTAAATATTGACAGAAAATTAATGGCAGTTTTACCATAGAATGATTGACTTTAGGAGCCAAAAATGTAAAAGCTATTACATAATTTAAATGCTTTCACACATGATTTTTAAACTACAACCCTTAAGTGCAACAGGGTTTAAACTACAACCTTTATGTGCGACACTGATTTGGAGGGTAAGATTTATGAGTTTGGTCCTAAAAGTTGTGTTTTGTATGGCAGAGTAAAAACTCAAATATATATGTGAAAGAAAATCATCTCTTTCAGAGGCCCGTGGCCACCAGTGTGGCTGATAAGCTGTGTGAAAATAGAGATGGGAACACCTCCAGGACAGAGGACCTCCCGGAGGCTCAGCAGGGATGTGTCCGGCCCTGTGTCATGTTTTTATGCATAGAGTGAATTACCTTTGAAGAAGAAAATTGGAGAACAAAATAAGAGTAGAAGGACCTCTTTTTAATGTACTCTTAAATACTTCATTTAGTTTAGCTCAGATTGGGTTTTACTAGCATCCTAAATATTTTAAGGCAAACATTTATAACGTTTGAGAAGTGATATTTCACATGAGCCTGCCCCTCAGCCAGGATAAATATATACAGTGTATCTGTTACTATGATAATTAATTTTTCTTGGCTACTACTATTAATATAAAAACACATATTGTGTAGAAAACAATACCCATTTGTAAACTTGTGTGCATGTGCACACGAACTACCTACTTTTCTAAAACAAAGTGTATTCCTTCCTCAACTGGACTCATGTGATCCTCCCTGAACAGTGTGATTTTTTTTCTCTTCAGCCTTTTCTTACTCAGATAGCTTCGTGAAGACCTAGGGGCTGAGCTCAGGTGACAGGATGGGTTCCCGTGGCCAAGACACACTGTTCATAGAAATTCGCATCTCTTCCTCTTTTCAGAATAAAATATGCAAGAACCAACATAAATGGCATATTCCCTCTTTTTTTCCCCAAGAATTGAGCCTTTGATGTTCAAGAGCAGCTAATATTAAAGGCCATCCCTAGAAGCTGTAGAAACCATACCTATTTATAACAAATGGAAAACAGCACAAATCTAGCTGAATGTGATGGTATCATTAGTTTGTGAATCGCATCCTTGAAAATAACTGTGGAGGAGCCAAATCGGTTTAAAAGAAGATAACAAAATGGTTTAAGCTACTTAGGTTGAATGCCAATTATATTTTAATATTCAACTGAGCATATTTTACTAAGAAAAAAGGCGGCGTTGACGCATGCATAACTCATTGGCAGCGTCGACCAGCTGTGCCACTATACTCTGCGAATCACTTTGTGCATTTTAGTAGCATGGTAATTTAGTAGAGGACTACCTGAGTGATGGCATTTTCAATGAGCAGGTAATCTACAGAGAATTTTTATATGGTTATGAGTTCTGTGCTTCAGCCCGGCAACACAAAAATACATCAAGACCAATTACGGTATCAACTTTCAGTGTGATACCCTTGCCACGCAAGTGCATGTATTTCTGCCCCAGGCATTTCAAATTGCATCTAATTTGAAATCTTTGGGGTTTTAATTAAATTTCAGAATATATGGAATTCTTCATTAGTACCTGCTCTGAATAGCAGATTACCCTACTCTCGGTCTCTCGTTAAAGAAGTAGGCTGTGGTAAATAGCATGCTCAGGAGCTGATCATTTGTGGGGCCTGGGTATTGGAACAGAAATAGTGAAATGCAAAATAATATCAAAAAGATTATTAGTCCAGGGAGAGTCTCTTGATTTGTATTTTAATGGAATTTTACATTTCTCTTAATGATTTGCAAATTGTCCTCTGATTATAAGATGCATTAAGCTTTTCATTTTAATGGCAAAGACACAGCCATTAGCAGAATTTTTTTCTGTCTTCTTTTTAGAGTGCTTCCCTGCAGCAGATAAATATTGAAACCATTAACACCTTTTGATGTACATTACAGCCCACATCTTAGACCCACGTATGATTGGCCATGGTGTCTCTGTGCTGAACACCTGGCTAGGGAACAAGCCTTTACCTGGGGACAGTACCTGTTTCCCTTTCTACAAATAGGATTTGTTTTCAACATCTCATTGGAGGTGGTGTTTATTTGTGTTAAAGCGAATGCATTTAAATATTATTAATGGCCCAATTTGTACTTTAAAAGCCCATCTCTTAGAGTTAGGGTTAATACTGCTCCCAGCTTCTACCTGGCTTTGGCCTGAGGGTGGCCACAAAAACACAGAAGAAAAAGCCTGGCTTTGCTTTTCAAGATGTTACCATGCAAACCTATGTGCAGTGATGAAGACACACAGAACTCTGTGTTAGCTCACTGACCTGGTTGACCGCAGCATGACCTCAGTGCAGGACACTTGACTTTGGTTTGGCCTCTAGAATGAGGTCTTGGTTTAAGGACAGGACTCCTGGTCCCTTGAAAATGTATGCAGTTTCCTTGACCATGGCTACATGGCCAAAGTAGTTTGCTGGGCTCTTGCTGTTGAACCTAGGTAGCACTGAGCTCTGACCAAAATTTGCAGCTAAGAAGGCTGAGGGTTCTTTAGGCTGGGCGAGGCCTTTCATTAGAGTCCTTAGGAATCTGTCTTTCTTGTCCATGGTATAATTAGGTAAACCAAGGCTGAAAGATTTCAAGAATAACATCACCAACCACAAGGCAGAAATAGCTGCCTCCTGCGATTGAGGACGGGCCCAAACCTTACTTCCTCTCTGTTTTCTAGGGCACTTTTTCCCTCCACATAGCTGACCCAGGAGTGTTTGTTTTGTCTTCCAGTTTTTCCACTCATCACATTCTTACTTTAAGATAGACACAGCCTGGCTTTTCCAGCATTTGAGGAAATAAAAGCAGCCCTTTAGTTTGATCTTTTTAGCTGCTGTCTCCCCAAGGTATCTGGGAGCTAGTTCCTGTGGCCACTGGGTACCAGCATATCAGGGAACAAGGGTGGTGTGCCCAACCTATGCTGCACCTTGGAATGGCTGATAGAAGCTGCTACTCTCTTAATACCTGCTGTGTGATGCAGGTGAAAACACTGTTCACAAGTGCCTGAGTGACCTGTGGAAGCATTCTCCTCCCTTGTATTGGTCTGTTTCAGCTGCCATAATAAAGTAACACAGACTGGAGGGTTTAACCAGCAGATATTTCTTTCTGATGGCTCTGAGGTCTAAAGTTCAAGGTCAAGGTACTAGCGGGGGTTGGTTTCCTCCAAGGCATCTCCCCTTGGCTTGCAGATTATTACTGCCTTTTTGCTGTGTCTTCATGTAGCCCTTTGTCATTCTGGAGTCTCAGCTCTTTGTGTATATTTGTGTGTGCGTTACCTCTTCCTCTAGATATAGTCACGTTCTGAGATATTAGGGGTCAGGACTGAAACATTCATGAATTTTGGTGGAACACAATTTGGCCCTTAGCCCCCTTTCTATCCCTGTGATTTCCCAAAGGAGAACAATAGTAATGATGTATAAAATGTCATGAGAAATGAAATTAGGCCACCAAAGATAGCACAAGAAAGATTATTTTATGAATGCTTGTTTTCTCCAAAATCCCAGCAGGAGCTAGTGATCCTCAGCAGTGGGCTCTGCCCCATCTATGAACTCAGAAAAGACTCAGACCATTGTTCTGTAGTGCCTTTCTCCAAATCCAGTGACCTTATGAACACATCTCCCTGAGATCATTCTTGCGCTTACCCTACATCATGGGTTGTAAAGAGTGTGGCTGCCACAAACCCATAGCTATCCAGAGAGAATCTTTTTCTTTGTAGTATCTCTTACCTAAAACTACTAAAGCTAGTTAATATTTTTTTTAACTAGAGAAGGAACACTTGTTAACCTATCATTTCTCCTACCTACTCACTGTTAAGTTCTGATAGTGATTGAAAATCTTCTGGATTCACACGAACCCATACAAGCAGGCCACTAGAGAGTGAAAAGGTCAGGTTGCAGCACATCTCTCCTGGCTCAAGACAGCTTTCACCTCTGCTCCCCCAAAAAGAGCTATTTTAGCTCTTTTATTTATTCCTTCATGGGTGGTGATTGAGTACCTAGAGGCACTCTTCACTGTGCAGTGGACAAAGCGAATTCTACCAGGGGCAGCAAGAAAGGGACAGACAGTACTTTACTGAAGGTCACCTAACTCTGAGCCATGGTGGCACTGGGGGTACTATGAGTAAGGGGGTACTCCTGAAACTCAGACAGGAGGACTTCCTTCTCTGGCTAAGCGTCCAGCCAGTGCCTGGTTTATAACAAGTGCCTGTGAATATGACAGTGGGTAAGAATGAACACAGTATCAGGCCTCTTTTAGAACATCGTGTAAGGTCTCAGAGCCTACATTCCCAAAGCCACACAACCCTCAGAGTGCAGACTGCAGGCACATGAGTGTCTCATTCTCTGCAACCACTGTTCTGAACATCAGGTGGAAGCAAGAACGTCTTTGAACAGGTACCTACCACATCTGATAAGAGGAGTACTATAGTATTTTAAGAGCTTCACTAAGAATAATTTCTGAGAAACTAATGACAAGTTGATTTCATTATTTTTGCTATGAAATATTCAGGCCAAAGAAAAATCACAATGGACATGTAAGGTATAAATAATGATGGACAGGTCATATGCACCAGCCAGTCCAAAACGTAGAACAGAACCAGGACCATGAATTCCTACCCCAGCATCTGCCCTGCATTTTAAATGAATCCAGTGATACCCAAATCTCCCTGGAGCTTGCGTGTTTTAATCAGTATGCTTATAGAAAAATGTATTTTGAATCCTATAGAGATAGTCCACTAATTACAACTACTCTGCAAAATCTCACGACACAAATATGCTGTAATTTGTTTCTTGTCCTTCTGTCAGTAGACATTTTGGTTCTTCTCAGATTTTGCCTTTTAAACTAACGTCAAAAATATTTTAGTGGCCTGGTGGAATCTGTGGCCAGAGTAATGTAGAAGGTGGATTTACAAAGAGAAGAAATTCCAGAAATCTTGGTGATGTTCCCTTGAGTGTCAGAATACTAAGTCATGTATGTGCATGGAAGCCACGTGAGACCAAGGAATAACTGGAGCTGTGCACTGAACAGCTCCCAGAGGAGTGAACATCACTAGATCCAGAAAGTATGTGGACAAGGGTGACCAATACGTTTTCAGTGTTCTTATTTTCTTTAAAAGGTGATGAACTATTCCCAGTAAAATTAATAAGAATATATTGTGAATTTTATAGTATATGCGAGAATGTCATAACAGCAGCATAAAAGATTGAACTGAAGAAGTGATATATAAGTTCCTTATATTATTGTAAGCAAGGAGAATATTATTTGAGAAGAGAGTTTGATAAATTGTGATTAAAAATCCTAGAATACCACTAAAAAACCAGAATGTAGTTTATAGGCCAGTACAAAACATTAAACAGAATAATACTTTTTAAAACAAAGAGAAGGCAGGCAGGAAAGGGTATCAAAAAATAGATGGGTAAAACAGAAAGCTGGTGGACTTACTTCCAGCCATTTTAATAATTATATTAAATGTAAATGTCCTTAAATTCAAATAAAAGGACAGTGGTAGACTGGTTTAAAAAGCCAGATTCTTCCATATACCTTCTTTATGTCACAATTTAAAAGAAAAATATTATGCAAAATGTTAAGAAATAAAAAGAATATAATGCCAAAAGGATACAACTGGCTATTTTCAGATTACTTTATTTGCACAGTATCTTAATTTTTTTGAAAATAATTAAACTAGTAGGTTAATTAACAAAATTGAGGATTCATTTTTAATATACAGAGATAAATTGTACTTCATACAAATTAAAAGTAAAAATAAAACTAGTTGTCTTTATAACAGTGTCAAATATGGAGTATTCAACCTTAACATTAATGAAGTATATACAACCTTTTTCCACTAAACAGTATAAAACAGGACTAAGAGAAATAAAGAGATATACGTTGGTCACAAAAGAGCCAATATTGCAAAGAGATCAGTTCTTCACTCTTTGTTTTTGGTTCAATCATGCTGTTAAATTTCCAGCTGATTTTAGAATTACATGGAAATGCAAAGGGCCTAGAATAAAGCAATCTTGAAAAAGAAGAATGAAGTTGTATGACATACATTATATGATTTCAAAACTTCTAGCATATCAGTGATAATCAAGACACTGATAAATAAATCAAAACTTAAAATAGAGGACATACATTTGCAGTCACTTTATCTTTGAGAAAAATCTTAGGTAAATTAATGAGGAAAGTAAAATCTTTTCAACAAATAATGGTTAAACAGTTAGACACCCATCTTCAAAAATCACTTAACCCTGGGACTGGGGATTTAGCTCAGCGGCATAAACGCCTCCCTTGCAAGCAAGCAGTCGTGAGTTCGATCCCCAGTACCGATAAAAAGGAAAAAGAAAAAGACAAAAATCACTTAACCCCTACCTCATACCACATGCAAAAACTAATTTGAACCATAGCATATACTGAAACATATATCTGAAGCTTTTAACATCTTTTAGAAGAAAGTATGAAGAATATTTACATAATTTGGGTATTAGACATTTCTTATAACCCTGAAATATAAAGCCATGAAGTAAATTATCAGTATCACTACAGTAAAAGGTACCAGTAAAAAAATGTGCAGGCAAGCCACAAAGTGAGAGACACATGCAAAACATATCTCTAACAAAGGACTTGTAAGTAGGGTATGTTAAAACTCCATAGTAAAATGATAACAAGCCACTGAATACCTTGCCAAAAGATACTCTCTTCACAAAGGCATATGTATGAATTGACCCATTAACACATTTTTTTAAAAAGTTGAGTGTCATCTGTCTTCAGGAAAATGAAAATTAAAAGCACAGTGAAAGATGTCTGTATTTACCCTGAGATGACTAAGAAAGACTAACAATACTAAATATCAGTGAGAATATAGATCACAAGGATGTTGGTAGAATATAAAATGGTATAACTGTGTTGGTAAAAAGTCTAGCAGCCTCTTACAAAGCTAAATGTACCCCTACCCTATTATATACCACCTCTTCTCTCAAGTATAGCAAAGCCAATGTCCACAGAAATATGCTAGAGTGATTACAGTACATTCCTTGTGGTTGCCAGCAATTTGGATTGCCCAGATGTGGACCTGTAGACCGTCAGATATATTAATGGAGGCATCTCCCTGTGGAGCTGTGTCCCTGTCTGTAGGCCTGCTGGTAAGAAAGAATGCACTATAGACACGGCCACAGGAATGAGTCTCAGTGAGCTGAGCAGAGGAGCCAGGTACAGAAAGCACCTACTTCTAGTTTTATCTACAGAAGCTCTACAATTGGCAAAACTGATCTGCAGTGGAACAAAGGTAGAAGCATAACTGTTTCTGGGGTTGTACAGACAGCAAGTAACTGGGAAGGAGGTGTTTGGGAATGTTCTGGCACGCATCTTAACATTTTGGGTTACACAAGTGTTATATATTTGTCAAAACTCATCAAACAGTGCACCGAAGAATGTACATTTCCTTGTACATAAATTCTACCTCAAAGGTAAAAAGAACTGTAAATTGATACTAAACTCTTAATTAACGATAGACAAGCTAGTGTACTTGGGGAGAGTACACTGGTGTCTGCAGCTTATTTTGAAATACAGCAAAAAAAAAAGTTAAAATGGAAACAGGTGGAGGCATAGATAGAAGTAAAACAAGCATAAAACATTATTAGTGTAATCTGGGTGGTACGTATGTAAGTATTCATTGTAAAGTGATCTAAAGTCTTTTATATGCTTGAGGTTTTCATAGTAAAATGAGACAAAAACTTAATATTATAGGCCTTTAGTATTGGGAAACAGATTTTAGGAAAAGACACTAAAAATCAGCCTCTCTATTACCAGGTGAAGATACAACTTCATTGTGGCTCTATTTGCGTAGCAAACCCTTGTGAGCTCCTGTCTGTTGCTTTTCTGAAGAAGTAATGGGGGGAAGGAGATTGACCTTTATGGAACCTTGCGTGCTGTGTTCATGTTTGTGAAGTGGGCATGTAACAGGGACCCACCATTGCTAACCCTGTCATAGATTGTTATGGTTTATATCTAAATTGTCCCCCAGAGCCTCATAGGTGGGGCTTTTAGAAGGTGATTGGATTTGGGGAGCTTATAGTTAACTTGTTAGTAGGAGATGGGATCTGGCCTGAAGAGGTGAGTCCCAATCTCAGCTTCACCCTGCCTTACCATGAGCTATGTCTCCTCAGGCATGCCCTGTTGCCATGCTTCCCTGCCTAGGAGACAGCCAAGTATGGAAACTCCATAAACTGTGGGCCAAAATAAATCTTCCTTCCTTTAATTTATGGTGTCGTGTTCTGTGTTTCAGTGAGAAGAAAATAACTAAGACAGAAGTATAAGGAAAAAAGTGGGCGAGGCAGGGTTTAATGTCTCTGAAGGTAGCAGGTAACTCTTGAACAGGTAGCGCCATCAGTGTGAAGGGCCCTAAAGCAACAGGATGCTGTGAGATGGCCACCTGTCTCAGAAGGTCAGGAGAGGTAGAAATGAATTGATTTAGGCTGAGCTCAGAATAAAGAATACAAGCCACATGAAAATTTAGGAGGAAAATTTCCAGAGAGTTGTCAGCCTCATTGGTTTGGAAGCCACTTAGGAGATTAATAAAGTACACGTCTGGGTGTGTCTGGTGGGTCCTGAAAGCATGAACTTGGCTACTACATCTGGTCCTGAGCCACTTCCTCTCTAATGTTGTTCCCCTGCTCTGCAATGGGAAAGCTGACTAATACACCGGGAGAGCCAAACACTTGTACACTCGCTGATCCCCTGGGAAAGTGTGCTGTATTCTAGAAGCAGCACAAAGCCAGGATGGTTAGAACAAAGCAGATGAGGGAAACAAACTGAGAAGCCCTGGTGAGGGCCATCCCAAGTATAAGAGGCAGGAAATGCTGGGCATGAGGCAGCATGGCATGTTGGCTGGGTGAGATTGCTAGGTGGACACCTTTTACAGGTGGCACTGGCTGGGCAGCTGGTGAGGAAACAAGAACACTAGGAAAACTGTCATAAGAGGAAGCTGAACAGGCCATGGCAGCCCTGGTGACAGGATATGCTCTCCAGGTGAAACCCAGAGGACATGCAAGGATGCCAGACACAGGGGAAATGAGCGTCCAGGTGGGTCTGGGTCTCCCACCAGGTAGCTGGCAGGCATGCCTCTATGGCGTGAATGGAGATTTGAAACAGCCAGAGGGGCTCAGGTTAAGAGCAGACACCCAGGCTACACATCAGTGCACATTGCATTTGTATCTGGTTCTAGTCTATGGCGCTGCTGGACACTGCCCTCATGGGTAAGAAAAACAGAGCCTTGGGGCCAGGCTTTTGCACTGGCTGGTCTATTCTGCCCATGAGCTGAGAAAGGGGCATGGAGATAAGTCCCTATCTCTCAACACTGGTATCCTGGCAGTCCCCCCTATAGTTGTGTCCCCTGCCAGTGGACCTGTATACCACACACTCTTGGAGACTCCTACCTGGTGCTCTGATACAGGTCCCTTGGTGGTAGCTGTGGCTTAGTAATTAAGGCAGTCATCTAACCATAGTGGTTTGGTGGGGAGTTACTTGCTTTTATTTTTCAGTACTATGAATTGAAGCCTTCCTAAGCCATTAGTTACTTTGAAACATGATCTTGCTAAGTTACTAGGTTGCCAAGACTGGACTTGAACTTTTGATCTTCCTGCCTCAGCCTACTAACGTATGATAGTGTTTTATTTAATATTTCCCACACCTCTTATGGAACTCAGAATTTCCTTAATCCAAATATCAAATCAATAGTATTCCTGGACACAAAGGTGTCCTGTCCATTGTTCTTGACAGCATGTTCTTTGGAATATGAGCACAGACACGCCTGTACAACCGAAGGCCCCATAGGAGTGTGCAATGGCTGAGCATCTGCCCACTTCTCTGGAGTTCTGCATGTACCCCAGGCTGCCTGCTCCTGGCCTTGGTACCTGCTCAGGCTAGGAAGCACCTCACACTCACAGGGAAGAACACAAAGACACATCTACATAGTTCTGTTTTTTTCCTTAACATTAAGAAGCGTTGTGGGCAAATAAACCTACCCTGCGGGTCTGTAAGTAAAATACACTACCTGGACCAGGAGGTGCAGGATTCAGCCTTCCCTGTCACTGCAGCTTAACAGTAGTTTATTATAGATTCTGGTCACTGTTTGTAGCTAGAACGCTACCTCATCTTCGTACCAATAGCATGTGTTATATTGAAATTTACTTCCCTGCACATAACCAGTCTGCATATAGAAACATCATCCGAGCCATAAACCTGTGCCCTGCCTAAGGCTAAGGCCAAATGGAATAACAGGGACTTGTGAGATTTGAGGTGAGGGTTGGGCCAAGGGTGGCATAGAGTCAGTGTGTTAGTCAGCTTTTCATCACTGTGACAAACACCTGATATAACTGTGTGTGTGGAGAGAAGGTATATTTTAGCTCATGTTTTAAGAGATTGCAATCCATGGTCTTTTGGTCCTACAGCTTTGGGCACAGTGTACCAGCCAAGAGCACAGAGTAGAGGAGGCTGCTCATTTCATGGTAGCTGGCAAGCAGTGAGAGGAAGAGAGGGGAAGCAGACAGAGTTGTAATATTTTTGCTTTAGACATGTATACGGTGACCTAAGATCTCCCATTAGGCCGTGCTTCCCAAAAGTGCCAAGCCTCCTGATAGGTCACAGGCTGGGAACCAAGCCTTTAAAACATGAGACTCTGGGGGCACTTCAGATCCAAAGAGCAGTTGGGAGTTCCAGTGTGATCACTTGAAAATACAGATAGAGATGGGAAGGTTAGGATTAGCAGGCTTAGTGGCATGGAAGAGTGAAACATGAGTAAGAAAAAGAAGACTAATGGGCTTTATTAGACACTGACTTTTCTGTAAGGATGGCGCATCCAGAGCTGGCCTTGCAGAGTCCTCGGAAGCAGGTGAGCCTAGTGGCCAGTGCCATTAGGATATAGCCAGGGGATATAGGATAATGGGTCATGCCCTCACAGCACTGGCCTAAGCAAACAGGCTTCCCTGGTGATGGTAGTCACCTTCAGGGGGTTTTGTACATAAAAAGTTTTCCTTTTCTGTGGTTTAAGGTCACCCCAAGAATACAACCTGTTTATATCATTGCCTCCTTCAGACTGTATCCTCTCCTGGCACTGTCAGGATGAGACATAGGATCGGTTCTCTCCAGGTTCCACCTACAACCTTCCACTTGGCTCTACCTTTTGAGAAGCCACTCCTTCTCCCTCCCTGTCCGCCTGCAAGTCTCAGTTCCAGCGTCACCCTCTGAGAAGCCCTCTTACATATGGTCCCCGGCATACCTACATCCTGCTTTCCTGGTGTTGACATATTCAGTTGTGAGGAGTGTCAAACATCAACACCCTGACCCTCCTACCTCCTCGATGCCAGCATTCCCCCAGTGGCAACTGCTAGAGAGGTTGGCATTCAGTAGCTGCTTTTTTAAATTTGCTGAATAAATGAGAAACAAGTTAATACACTGATCAGCAAATCTGAAATCCTCACACTAAGTCTTCTTCCCAAATGTTGAAGGAAGATAGCTTTGCTGAGGGCACCCTGCTCATGATCCCTCTTTGCTGGTGGCGTGGAGAGGGGCGCCAGTCTCTGCCTCTTTTTCTCCAACAGTAGCAATGGGCTGATCACAGCCTCACAAGACTGCATGAAGTCGAGGGTGCAGTCCTCAAGCCCCGTGACCTAGGGGAGAGAGAGAATACCTGAGCTCACCTCTGCAGTGGAATGAGGATCACCTTCAGGGAATGGATTTGATACCTGGTATAAAAGCTAAGGGACCAGAGATACCACCTGCCCACACAGCCTTCCCTGTACCTCACCTCAGTCCTTGCCAAGAGAAGGAACCTGACCCTCTGGCTGTATAGCAGATCACAGCGGCTACCTGCCCATCTCCTCTTGTGCTCAGTGGACATTCTCAGTCTAGGCTCATGTGAGTGTGGGCCCTCTCCCTCCCTTGCCGGCCTATTTCCCTGTCCCCTTCCAGTGGCACTCACTACCTGCCCTGCCACGCTACCCTGCATACCTGCACAGCCTCGTCCTCATTTGAATAGGTGAGAAACCAAAGTCAGCTGCACAATTTGAGCTAGATTCCATCACTCAAAATTCAGTCACAACTTCTTTTGAATTCCTCAGCTGCCCTGAGGCAAAGGCTCAATGTTGATACTGAGATTAATCCCCAAAGAGCCCCTCATTTCTCTGCAGAGAAATTAAAGCTTGCCAGTTTTCCTTTTGCCTGTCCTTCTGACAGCTCTGTCAGTAATGATATGCCTTTTCCATGGCGTAATCCCCATCTTATGGTAAAGAATAATTCATTAAGAAATTAAGGGCCGAGCTCCTTTCCATTGGGTTGGTCTTCAAAAGTTAGCTAATGGCGACGGCAGCATGATTATCAATGAAAAATTATTCAGCACACCTCAGGGCTGTTTCAGACAAGCTCAAGAAGCTGCCTGGGTGGGGACCAGTCAGGCAATCTGCCCCCTCTAGGTTTGTCAGTGTTCCCAGAAATTAAGTCAGGTGGTACTGACTGAGATAGTCCACAGGGCTGGGGGCCAGAGAGTGGCTTGGGCACTGCCCCAATTTGGAAAGGAGCTTATTTTTAGGTTTTAGTTGTAGTATAAAGTGTCTGTCCACAAAGCTGGCCACGTCTTGCCCCTTCCTGAGTGAAGGAAAAGGGAGGCTGGGGGAGGCTTCCAGATTTCTGATGGAATGCATGCAACTCAGGCATGGTCACATATGTAAGTGCACTGATACGTTCTTAATATTGTCAGTATATTTATTGTGAAATGGCACAGGTTGGAAATTCAGTTGCTGCTGGTGCCTTTTCTGAGTACACTAAAGCCAGAAAAGGGAAGACAAGCCTTGGTGTCCCTGGCTCTGGGCAGAATGAAGGTTACCAATGGAGGAAAATACTGTTTTGCACATATTGATATCATCATTTTGAATCAGATGTTCTCCTTTAGTGTTGTTTTGATAGCAAGTTTGGGAACATTACCTCCAAGGGCAGAGAGCATGTGAAAGAAGCTTTCTTTTCTTGGAGTGGCCTGTTCAGGGCTCAGAGCATCACGTCTTCCACACCTGAATATTTCTTCAGGGAGGAGCAAGAAACACGTGCTGTGGAGCAGAACCTGTGTGGGACAAATACATGTGCAAGAGGTGAGGGTGTAACTTGAAATTAAAGCCAGAAATTTCAGGCTTGGTGTGATTTCCCTTCTGTGTACAGTTAACCTCACTGATGCAGTAGAGACACTAGGGTCCACCTTCTTGAGTACTTGCTCTCCTTGTTCTCCACCTCCTTCCCTCAGACTTTTTTTTTACACAGTGTATTACCCTGTATTTCCACTATTGTTCTGAAACTATTAACCCGTGTTCAAGTCAGCCACTCAGTTTGAGCTGAATGGCAATTATTTGAGTGGTGAAAGGTGTTAATGTATAATTATTCACATTTGTACCAGGACATTCACAGTTTAATCATCTCTCTGTAGGCTTCCTTAAGTTTGTGCTTAAAGTCTGAGGCATAATTCTTTTTTTAAATAAGTTTAGGAGGCTCTAAGTATCGGGAAAGTGAATATTAATATGCCCAGGTGGAGGGTGTCTTTCCCAAGCATGCCACGCCTGCATCTCATAGGTCAGACTTCTTCCTTGATGAGGCGTAATGTTCATTTCTGAGGGCTGATGGCATAAACTGTCCACACAATAAGCTCAGAGATTATGTTCTGGGCACCAGGACCAAAGAGCCAGCTGCATTTCTATTCATAAGCCCAGAGCCTTTGGGGCCTGGGAGGAACAGAAAGCCTAACCCTTTTAGACCATCGGTTCCTCTGGATTCTGCTGCCCTCTTTAAAATTGTTGAGAACCCCAAAGAGCCCTTGAATAGGAGGATTTTACCTGTGTGTGTTTAACCATATTGAAAACTAAGCTAGAGAAACTTTTAAATATACAGCATTAGCTTATTTAAAAGTAACAATAAAAATCCACTGCACATTAATCATACATAGTAACATATCCACTACAAGTTATCATATAAAATGTCTTGTTTTCCAAAGCAAAGAGAAAAACACTTTTTTGAGAAAAGTGGTGGTCTTTTACATTTTTGTCAGTCTCTTTAAGGCCTCCTTAATGGAAAACAGCTGGATTTTCAGGCCAGCTTCTAGATTTGACCTGTGGAAATGACATAGTCATGAGGCCCCCTAGAACCTCTTCTGTGCATGGGAGACAATGAAAATTTAAAATGTCAGCATTATTATGAAAAGAATTTTGACTTTCCAAATCCCCCAAAGGGTACCACACTACACTTTGAGAACCACTATTCTTAAGAAACCCAAAAATTTGTTATACTCCTGAAAATTAGGGTTGTTGTCAGCTCCTGATTTTTTTCATTGTTTCATCCTTTCAAGTTACAGTGGAAGTCACTGTTGATAGACAGCTGGAGACACTGTAGATATGGTGCTTGTCTTTCACACTTGCCTCACGCATGTGCTAGGTGTGGAGTACACCCAGAATGTACTCCAGCATCTTCCCAGAACCACCGTGTCCCCAAGGTGGAAGGACTGGAAACAGAACATCTACATGGCTGTCATAGCTAGGATCAACACTGTCTCACAGGAGCTTCACTCCCCTGTCCAATTTTAATTACAAGTCACTAAAGGGAAATTTTAAAACATTTTAAACACTGTATATGTTCTCATTAGCAGAGAAGAATTCAACCTGCAGAGAGCTTTACTGTAGAATTAGGAGCAGAAGTCCCCAACCCAAAGAGAGCCATCCAACTACCTAGTCATTAGGCAACAGAAATCATACAGAACCCAGGCAAGAGGAGACCACGAAATACTCTCCTCATTTGAAGAAGTATCTGTTGGTCCAGTATTGACCTGAAGAAGGACCTATTTTCTGAAAAGTGGCAGCTCTTCTTAAGAGATCATTTTGGAGGACCACACACGTTCATCTGTGAGAATTCTGTTCCATGGGGAATTGATATCCTCAATGTGTCGTCATACCACGGAGAAGGTCTCTCATCGCTGTTCTTCACGTTTGGCTCTATTTCTTAGAGGTGGCTAGTGGCTGAAATTAAGGTGCCTAAGACCTAACTCTAGTCACCATACTGTTGCCGAGAAAAGCCAATAAATGAGATTGGCTTGTGTATCAAAACCACATCAGCTTTCAGGGTCCTGAGGCCAACCCCCAGACCTGAAAGCATTGGATGTGGGTCAGAGTTCCTGAGCCATTTGGGTGACCACTTGGTCCAGCTGAGGCCCTGGGCTTGAGTTTCTTCATTTGTTGGATAAGAATAGCAGTCCCAGCTTTGCAGAGTAGATGCTGTGACTGAGGGACACATCCATGAGACATCATGCAAGGGTGGCAGTCCAGAGACAGAATGCAGGTTCCCAAAGAGTCAGAACTAGGTTGGAAGTTCCCATGGCCAAACTGGCCACCTCAGTGTCATCATCCTGCTGTACTTCTTCACATCTGAGGGACTGCTGTGAACTCCACATACACCACTATATGACTTAAGAAATATACCTTACTGTTCTCCATAAACTTAGCTCCCTGTGATTCTGGCCCAGTTGGGTGCAGTATACATTAGAATGCAGACTTGTGCTGCCATGTTGGTGGCATTTTGTTGTTTCTGATCCATCTCATGATTTTGAGGGAGATTTACATGTTTTACCACATCTCAACCTGTCCTGTGCCACTTTCTGGAACCTGATTCCCCATACGTACTCCAATCTAACCTCAACTACTTACATTTTAATGCATTTAGTTGACTTTGTTGTAGATGTTCCAAAACAACTGTATGTGATGCATCATTCCTGAACCTTTGAAGTGACCTATAAACTCTTCTTTCTTAGTGTTTTCCCTCTTTGTTTTGGGGTCCTGGAGGTCCTGGTTTATGTAGCAAAATAAGTTCAATTATTTTCACTTAACTAACATTACATCTTATTACCACCATGTTATATACCTAGAGTATACCATGTAATATGCCTCTGTACTATGGCCTTCTCTGTCTGATCAGGAAACACCAGCCAGCCTTCACAGCCATTGTGTCATATGCACAGATAACTGGCAGAGGCCTTGTGTCACTGGACCCCTCATTGTCCTGGCAGAGGTGGTCATCAGAGGCCTTGCATGCAGGACCAGGTCTTCCTGGCTGCTATGGAGAGAGAGCCTGCTATTTACTCCTGCTGTTTACTATGAAGGCTGTACAGCTCAACAGAGACCCTGGCAGGCCATGTCTCCACCTGTATGCAGGAGACTCATCAACTTCTTCTGGCCAGGTTGAAATAAATGTCTAAGTGGTCAGTTCTAGGCCCAGCTTTCTCTCTCAAAAGATGGCGTCATCTACCATGTGCCTTCTACCATCTGTCCACCTTTTATTCGTTCAGTCAGTGTCTGCTCCGGTCACCCACAGTGCTGAATGTTGGGTAGAAACCCATAAGGCAGATATCTTGTCTTCAGTTAGCTGGGTATGCTAGAAGAAGCCTCCATTGTGACTCTTCCGTGAAGGAATCGTGTGTGGGGAAACTTGAAATGATTTTGCAGAATATGTCGCCTGGATTCCATTTTAAGTGGGAAGTGTTGTTCTCAGTGTCTTAAACTTTGGAGAGAAAACTCCCTAAGAGAAAAGTAACTGTAAAATGTGTTTCTCTTCATCTTTTTCTAGAAAAAAATATTTTTAACATAGAATGAAACTGGATTTTTGTGGTGCTCAGTCCTATGAATTTCAGTACATGAATATATTTCTGTCTCCATCACCATAATCAGCATGAAGAGGAAGGCTATTACAAGAACTACTTGTGCTGTGCTATAGTTATGGCTCTTCCCCAATCCCTACTCTGACTCTTGGCTCCCATCAGCTTGTTGTCTCCATCACTAGGAGTTTGTGCTCTTGAAAATATCACCTAAGTGAAATTAGTAGTATTTAACTTTTGAGCCTGGCTTCTTTATCTTGGCTTAATGCCGTTCAGATTTATCCAAGTCGTTGCATGTGTCCATAATTTATTCCTTTTAATTGTCAAGTAATACTTTGCCTCCATTTATCTGAGTTTTTGTGGGGGTTTTCTGAAGGGTTTTTGTTATATTTTGGTTTGGTTTTTTTGTTTGTTTTAATTTTAGCCATTGTAGTACCTATGTAACAGTATCGTGCCATGATTTAAATTTGCATTTTCCTGTTGGCCAGTTGTATTCTCATGTTTTGTGTGTTTCCTAATCTATGTGTATATCCAAGGCAGTGTTAATTCAGGTCTTTTGCATGAGTCTGAATCTCAAATCTCTATTCTGTCCTATCAATCTGACTATATATTCCTAGAAAATAATTACTACAACATAGTAAGTCTTGAGAAATGTCACTATGATCTTATCATTTTTTGTTCGGGTTTTTTTTTTTTATATTTTGTATTTAGTTGGGCATTTTAGATTCTTTGACATTCTTTGACAAAATTTAGAATTAACTAGTCTCTACATACTGTAACCTTCTGGAATTTTTATGGAAAGAGCAATAAACCTCTAGATCAGTTTGTGGAGAATGAAAATCTTTACATGTTGAGACTTGCAGTTCATGAACATGGTATGACTCCCCTTTATTTCAGTACCCTTATTTTTTATCAACATTTTGTAACTATCCACAGATCTTTTATACAGTATTAGATTTACATTTATGTATTTAATTTTGATTTGAGACATTATCAGTGTTACATAGTAACGTAATCATTTCTATGACCTGGTATCAAATGGCCCTGTTAAACTCACTTAGCAGTTCTAAAACCCCGCAGGAGTGGATTCCTGAGACTTGTCCCATAAGTAATCAAGGACAGTTTTATTTCTTCTTTCCAAAATGAATGCCTTTTATCTTTTTCCTTGCTTTATTGCAATGGCTAAGACTTCCTTTGAGGTGCTGAGTAAGAATGATAAGAGTAGATAGCCTTGCCTTGTTCTTAATCTTGAGAGAAAAGCAAAGTTTTTCACAGGTATACTGTCATGTGTAGGTTCTTTATAGATATCTTAATCATACTGAGGAAGTTACTTTCTATTCCTATTTATATTGATTATTGTTAAATGACTTTTTGTGCCTCAATTGGTATTATTATATATTCTCTATCAGGATATTAACTTGATAGATAATGTTCATTTTAATAGACTACTTTAGAACAGTTTTAGATTTACAGAAAAATTGAAAAGTTAGTACAGAGTTACATGATATTCCACACCCATTTTACACATTTATAAATTATGCCATTTTTATTTCTTGTAACATGCTGTGCTACACACTGTGCTCTTTCAGAGAAAGTCACTATGTATAACATACTTACAGAAGAGGAGTTATTTAATCACTTACCTTTACCTGTATATCATGAGTATTTTCTTTGAGTTGTATACTGGGTTTTGTTTCTCAGCTCATTCCACCTTTAACCATTGGGAGTTCTTCGAATTAACTCCTGTGTCCCTAACATCTTCCTGTCGTTGTTTGTTTAGTTTTTTGTTGTTGTTGTTGTTTTGTTTCATTTTGTTTTTGAACATACTCTTATTTTCTGATACCATTAGATCTTTATTCCAGACTCGTCTTGAGTATTTCCTATCCTGGACCTTAGGAAAAAAGACTAATTTCTGATCTTTTTATTATAATAAAAAGATAAGATGGTATCACAAACCAGGTTCTGCTCAGTAGGTGTGGTTTTGCTGTTCATATGTGGTTGATTCTGAGTTTTCTGACCCAGAAGATCACAGAAATAGATTCATGTGCACCAGCTGATGTGTTACATGTATTACGTGTGCTTCTTTATGCCACCATCTGTGTTAATATGAAGCAGAACGTCAGTCCATACTGATATCTGTGACCCATTACCATGCACTTGTCTGTAACTTCCACTCACTTTAAGAAATCTGACTTCCACTTTGTGCTATCCATTATAGCAATACCTCAGTTCACAAACTTAATTCTTTCCATGATTCTGGTTACAGAATTGTAGAATTAAGTTCATGAACCAAGGTAACACTATAATTAATTGTTCAAGTCCAGTATGCATATATAATTCTATCCAAATTTTTAATATATATGAAAAGCAACTTTATCAGCTGGAGTCCAGTGCTTATGCTCAGTTCATTTTCTCTACAGTCTTACAGACTGTACTCATTTCCAGGTTGCCTTTGGAAAAGTCAGCACCCCCACCCACTGCAGTGAGGAAGTTTCATGTTTCTGTGGTATTGGAACACAGACTGTACAGGTGATAATGGATTGCTGTATAAGGGTTGGCACCATACAGTGTTAGCTCTCCCGCCCCAAAACTACTACACACAGTCAGTTGAATGGAAACCCCTATGTATCACGTGTTACATGTGTTTTTGTGACTTGGCAAGTAATAATTACCAATAATAGTATTTCAACTACCTACCCATGTGTGTGCCTGTGAATGCAGGGGTTTGTTATTAAGTAGCCATGCAAGTTTTGTTTTTTAGTTACAATGCTTTGACTTTTTGTGCTCTTTCATAAAATAATTTATTAAGTTTAAAATATAAACATAGCCAGGCATTGTGGCACATGCCTATAATTTCTAACATTCTGGGAGCTGAGGCCAGAGGCTTGCAAGTTCAAGCCCAGACTGGTCAGTTTAGTGACTTAATGAGACCCTGTCTCAAAATAAAAATATAAAACAGCTGAGGGTGTAGCTCAGTGTGAAAGCCCTGAGTTCACGCTCCAATACTGAAAAAAAAAAAAAGTAGAAATAAATTTGCAAAGTAAATTACTTATATTTATTATGTATTTTATATTGCAGCCAAGACAAGTCCTCTTCACTCAGTGTGACTCAGACAAGCCAGAAGTTTGGACACCGGTGGTTAATATAGCTTTGCCTTTCCTAGACTATTAAGATAGTTGAGATTATATACTATGTAGCTTTCTCATGCTTACTTCTACTTAATACAAATTTAAGGTTCCTCTATGTCTTTTTGTGGCTTTGTTTTAATAGTATTTTATTGTATGTACCATAGTTTATTTATCTATTGAAGGGCAACTTTGTTGCTTACATTTTTTTCAAAATATAAATAAAGCTATTACAAACATTCACAGGCAAATTTTTATGAAGACATTCGTTTTCAAATCAATTAAGTAAATGCTTAGGGGGCCAGTTGCTGGATCATCATCTAAGACTGTTAAGCTTTATGAGAAATGACCACACTGTCTCCCAAAGTGACTCATTTCTTTCTACCAGCAATGAAGTAGCATCCCTTTTGCTTTACATCCTTGCTGGCTAGATGTGAGATCTTTTGGATTTTAGTCTTTCTCATAAGTGTATGGTCCTGTGTCATTGTTCTAATGTATGGTGCCCTACAGGAAATATATAACTATTTTTCCCTATGCTTATTTGTCATTTGTATATCTTCTTTGGTAAGGTGTTATTCAGATTAACCCTTTTTGAATTGGGTTGTTCGATTTCTAATTGTTGAATTTTAAGAGTTATTTGCATATTTTGGATATAACTTTGTCAGATATGCATTTTATGAATATTTTCTCTCAGCCTGTGGCTATTCTTTTTATAATCTTAGCATGTTTTGCAGCATAGAAGTTTTTTGTTTTAATCACCTAACTTATCAATTTTTTTTCTTTCATGGATCCTATATCCAGGAACTCTTTCCCCTAAAGCCCAGATCACCTGGATTTCCTCCTCTGTTACCTTCTGAAAATTTTATGATTTATTCTTTAGAATTAGATCTATGACAGATTTTGAGTTCATTTTGTAAAAGATATAAAGCTCATGTCTAGTTTTTAGTTTTGGGGACTTTTGGGGGTTGAGTGTTTCATATATGGTCACTACTTGTTACTGGAAAGACCTTTCTCATTAACTGCCTTTGTTCCTTCTTCAAATGTCTTTGTCAGAGACTATATATATGTGTATCTGTTCCATTACTCTTACCTTGATGACTGTAGCTTCATATGTAAATTCATTTTGAAATATTAAATTAGTCTTGCTTTCCTGTAACAACTGTACTTAATTTTGATATCTCGTTCTTTTTATATATTGCTAGATTTGATTTACCAGTATTTTTTGAAGATTTTTTTTTCTATATTTACAAGAGATATGATATAGTTCATTAATTCTACTTTCTGGTTTGGATCCTTTAATGTATGTTGCGGATTTTTCACTCTTTTTCCATTTTCTAGAAAAGAAATTGGTGTTGAATGGGTGTTTCTTACTTAAGTGTTTACTAGAATCACTAGTGAAATCATCTTGGTCTCAGAGATTTCTTTTTCAGAAAGCTATGAAGTCAGCTTCTCTAACTGTTGTAGGATTATTAAGATTATTGATTTCACTTTGTATATTTCATCTTGACGTTTTCATTTCTTCATTTCCATCACTTGCCCAAAATGCCTCCCCAAAGTCGGCTGGGTGGAGGCCCTCTGTGAGGGGCTTGCTCTGTCCCAGGACTTTACCCTTTTCAGTCTGTGAGTATGTAGTTATCTATGTATGTGACTGATTTACGTCTTCTCTTTATCAAACTCCACACTGCCATACCTTTGCACAGAGACTATCTATACACGTATGTGTCCCCAGTGCTGATTATAGCACCAGGGCTGAGGGCAGAACTCAGTAATTTCCTCCCTAGTGGCCCCGCCTGTGAAGTGGATCATGTAATTTTCACTGATGTGTCTAATAAAGGCAAGAACAAGAAAGATACAAAAAGGTTCCACTACTGACAAAAAACAATTGGACATCCTACTCTGTGAGTTGTTTGCTCCTGATGGTGGGGGTATTAACTTTACTGGTTTAAGAGAAAAGGATTCACATGTAAAACACAAACAAAATCACTCTGAAATAGATTTTAAGATGTAAGAAAAAATCTAAGCTATCAAATCAATACATTTAAGCACATTTAAGAACACAGATAGGAATTTAGGACAACTTCTTGAGAAATGAACCTTTTTTTAAAAGGTTCTCCACAAGTCTCCTCAATTAGGCCTATTCATTTACTTATTTTTACCTGTGAGATGGGTCATCTGTGTGACAGCCTAGATATAGAGTGAAATAAAATGGTTAGAAATGTGGTAGTTTGCAGCTTTTGATTGGGAATATTTGCGCATAAATTTATTCATAGGAATACCTTACTATCCTTGAAGGATAATACATATGGCATCTAATTTGTGCCCAGCCATCAATCTTGCTATAGATTCATCAATTTTATTGATTGTGTCAAAGAACCTATTTTTAGTTTCATGGATTTTACCAGTTTTTCTTTTTTCGATTTCACTGGTTGCTGCTCTTACCTTCTTTTTTGTTGTGTTGTGTTGTGTTGTGTTGTGTTGTATTGTGTTGTGTTTTTGCCCGTTTTTTCATTTAATTTGGAATCTGAGATTATTGAGACTGTTCTTTTATAATATAAGCAATTGGTACTATTAATTTCCCTCTACATAGTTCTTTAGCTGTGTCCCATAAATTTTATTTTTTGCATGAATAGTGATGTTCTCTCTTCATTTTCATTCTACTATATGTGTTTTTAACTTCTTTTCAGACTTCTTTTTGATCCATGAAAATGTCTTATTTCCTGTCTAAATGTGTGGAGACTTTCCTGTTCTCTTTTTGATTCGTTTCTAGTCTAAATCCATCATGATCAGTGAATATAACTTAAATGAATTGATTTACTTTACTTGTGTTAAGCTTTGCTCTATGACTCAAAATATAATACAAGCTGTATCCTAGAGTTGCATATATACCTAAAAAGAATATGTATTCTGTTACAGAGCATATAGGTATCTATTAGATCCAGTTGGATGGTGGCATTTTTCAGTTGTTAACCTTTGCTGATTTTCTCTTCATTAGAAACGTGTTTAAGTGTAATTCTGTATTTGTGTGATTTTCTTTTCAGTTTTATCAAATTTTGCTTCATGGATTTTAAAACTTTGTTGTTAGGCACATAAGTGCTTAGAGTTGGTATGCTATCTTTATGAAACTCCTTTTTATCGCTGGGAATTACCTTTGCTCTTAAGTCTATTTTATATATTAGCTGTTTTTACATTAGTGTTAGCCTAGTATATCTCTTTTTGTTGTTTTACATTTAGCCTACCTATGGCTATTAATTGAACTAGATTTCTTTTATTCAAGTATTCATTTTTTAATCTATACCGACAGCCCTTATCTTTTCATTGGTGTACCCAAAACTTCTATATTTACTACAGTAATTATTACATTTGGGGTTTTTTTAAACTTTTTTATTAGTAAATTGGCATGCATATTGATTGTATCATCATAGGGAATTTGTACCTGTACATAATACATCTTAATTATTTTTCCCCATTCATCTCCTCTGTCGTCAACCCAAGTTTAAATGTAACATTGTTTACCTTATGTAAGAAAAGCCAGAGGGGAATAGTGGAGGATAGATATTAGGGAGAACATGTTCAAATGGGAAGGAGAATAAGGGAGAAGAAGAGAAGGAAGGGAAAAGGAAAAAAGAGAATGGAAGGAAAAAATAGAAACAAAACTTTTGTAAATGGGGAGGCAAAGAAGAGTGTATTTGCATGTAGATCTAGCATTTTATTGTGTTCTATTTCTTCCCCTTATTCCTCTGAGTCTCCCTTCCTCCTCTTTTTTTTTTTTAGGGGGGAGGGAGAATCAAACTCAGAACTTCAGGCTTGCCAGGCAGATGCTGTGCCACTGAGCTGTACCTCTGGCCCCTTCCTTCCTCTTCTTGTACTATTTTAGTATTGCTTTACTATTTCATTTTCATTTTTCTATTTTTTTTCACTACATCTCTGTCTCTGTCTCTGTCTCTCTCTCTCTCTCTCTCTCTCTCTATATATATATATATATATATATATATATATGTAGTTTTACAGTATATTACACACATACATATATGTATATATAGTTTTCCACAGTTGCCATAGGAATTGCGGCACTTATTTTCACAGTCAAATCTCCTTTGTGAAGTGCTTCTGTTAGCCATTGTGAGGCTGCTGACAGAATATTACCACAACTATTTTTTTTTAAATCAGATGTCTTTCTATTGGCCCCATTCCTGAAAGATTTTCCATGTGGTATATAGAATTCTGAATTGCAGTTCTCGTCTTCCAGTACATCAGAAGTGCCATTCTGCTTTTGTTATGGTTTGGATCTGACATGACTCCCAAAGCCTTATGTTTTTAGAAAATGGCTGTCTTGCTCTTAGGAGGTAGAGTCTGGTTAGAAGAGGTAGATACTGTAGGCATTACCTGGCAGAGTAATCTCCCTTTCCAGCTCTTCCCTCCACTCTGCTTTCTGGGTTCCATGATGTAAGTAATTTTTCCTCTGCCATGCCTTCCTGTCTTGGAGCCAGCTGACTGTGGACTGAAACTTCTACAAACTGTGAGCCAAAACAAACTGCTTCTCCTTTAATTTGTGAGTTTCAGGAATTGTGTCCCAGGGACAAGGAAAGAAACTAAGACAACTTTCCTCTACCCTTGGTTGCTGATGGGATCCCATCACCCTTCAGGTAGCTACCCTTACAGTGTACAGTGATACACGGTTTTTCTGTAGTGACTTTTTAAAACTTTTTCATTCTTTAGCATTCAGCAGTTTGATCATATTGTTTCTTGCTCTGGACTTCTTTGGGTAGGTCTTATTTGTAGTTTACTGTGTTTCTTTCATCTGTAGTTATGTATCTTTTGCCGAGGTTGGGAATGTTAGCTATCTTTTCTTAAAATTTCTCTACACTATACTTTTTCTTCACCTATTAGAAATTCAATGACATAAGTATTGGATCTTTTAACTCCATTCCATACATATCCAAGATTCTTCCTGGTCTTTTGTTTATTTTAAATATAATTTTTTCTTTGTTCAGATTGAGAAGTTTCTCTTCATTTGTCTATAGCTCATTAACTATTATCTTTGGCATCTTCATTCTGAAACTGATCTAGTGAAGAGCAATTTGTATTTTGGGTTATTGTTCAGTACTAAACTTTCCACTTGATTATTCTGTAGACTTCCTGTTTCTTTACTGAAACTTATGTCTTTTTATTTGTCACAAGATATTTCTTATTTTGGAAAGCATTTTTTTTAGTACAGGGTCTCATTAAGTTGCTCAGGCTGCCCTTGAACTTACATCTCAGCTTCCTGCATCATTGAAATTATAATATAGGCATTCACCGCCTTACCTGACTGCTTTTTACTACATTTTTATGACATATCCTTTAAAGTTTCTGTCAGATGAATCCAGCTCAGCTTTGGCATGTACTAATTATCTTTTCCCAAGCAAGTTGAGAGTTTGATAATTATTTACATACTTAGTAATTTTGAATTGTAGCCCAACTTTATGAAACTGAATCTTGCATAAATCCTACAGGTAATATTGATATTTTTATTTCAAGAGTCAGTCAACCTGGTTAGCGTTAGTTTTATGAGTTCCAACTGCTCTTCTTTGAATTATGGTTTCTGTATCCATTCCATTTGTAGCCCCAATTCTAATCTGTCTCAGCATATACTGTTCAGCACCTGGTCTGAATTTGGCAGTGCCTAAGCCTTACATTAGTTCAAGGATCAGGACCACATATGTACAGCTAGGCAGGTGGGCAGCTCACCTGGACAGTTGCATCTAGGATTGTATAAATAACTTTCTGGTATGAAAAAAAGTCCTTTGTAGTCTCCATGGTACTTTCTAGTTCTTAGGGCTCCCTTTTTCAATCGCCTGAACACAAAACTGGGACTTTGTTCACTCCACTTTGATACTTACTACCAGTAACTGTGTTCCTGTCTGAGGCCCAAAAAGCAGAAAAGCAAAGTTTCCCCCCCTGGAACCACACCTTCTTCCATCAGAAAAGGCCCATCTCTTCTTCTGTGATATAAGCTCCTGTAGCCACATGCTCCTCCAACAGGACTACGGAATAGCTCAAGGGGTCTAAGGTATCATTGTTCAGAAGGGAACAACAGTGTTTCCCATGCTCCCTGAAAACCAAGGACATCCTGTCTTCCACCAGGTGTTAGAGCCCTGGAGTGCCCCTGTCAGAGCTCAGCCTATGGTAAATCCTGGCTGGGGATAACAGGAAAAGCAGTAAACCATTCATGATTTGGGTGCTGTTTCATTCCAGTATCTTATTCCCCAGTCTTCCCGTTTCTATTGACTTTTCACAGCCCTCACAAGAGCTGCTGTCTGCACTCTGCCACATCCCATGAAGGCGTTTTGAAGAAGGGACCAGGTTCAATGTCCACTGCCCTGAATCAGAAGCCCTGCTTACCTCCATTGTAGTGTTTCAGCTTTCTTTTAGAGCTAATTTTGGTTACTCCTAATGATCAGGCAGCATGAGGTCAAATAGCTTTGACTTGTGCCATGGTTAGCAGCTCCAGGAGAGCCCCACGCAGGCCACCTGTTGCTGTTGTGGGAAGAATCTGCAAGGATGGAAGCTCTACACTTTGTGGCCAGCCACACCCACAGCACATCATAGCCATTGAGATGTTGCTGGGCAGAGTCCTGCAGACATCATAAGTCTGCCTGAGTATGTTCCCTCGCTGAAGTTTGACCAAGGCAAAGCTCAAAGGACAGGGCTGCTGAATCGCAGCTCTCCTTGGGAAGCTGCACCCCTCTGCAAAGAAACTTTGATGGTGGAGAGCAGGAAGAGTCTTTGGCAAGCACTTGGAAATGCAGTGCTCCATCTCACAAGGAAGGCATGCACAGTGGTTGAGTCTGAGTCCTGATGTCAGAGGGAACTGGCTTGTAGGCCAGTCCTGCCACTGACAGTATGCTTCATGCCCAGCCATATGCACTGGAGGCCCAGGACATGCCGTTGAGGGAGCTCTTATAATGATGTTCATAGCAGCCAGGACGAGGAAGAGACTCATCTGAGATCAGCAGGGCAAAATCAGGCTGCTCCCTGACTGATTCCTCCTGCGGTGCCCCTAACATGTGCCATCAGCCTTTTCAGAGCCAGTCTCACTATGTCATCCTGGTACACAAGTGAAGACTGCCTGCCCTCCTCAGGGCCCTGTTCACCCACTCCATCATGTGCTGAGAACCTACTATCCATAGCACAGCACAGTTTACCCTACGCCAGCATTTCCTGCCTTATCACTGAGGGCATACAATCTAAGTAAAGAATGTAGAAGTCTTTTTCAGTTGGGTGGTTATAGTGGATGCGTTAAAGTAGCCAGTCAAACCATAGTGAAAGCAGGCATGGCCTTCAGAAGTAAACTTGATACACAGGGAAGCCACCAGCAGAGTTTATGTTGACTCCAGCCATTCCAGCACAGCCCAGGTAACTGGGACCCCAGAACAGACTGAAGAAAGGGTACATCCAGGAGGAACCCAGGAGGAAAGCCATGAAAAAAAGGAGTACCAGCATGAGGAATGTAGAAGCCACTTTCCACAGCATAGAGTCGTCGGCCCTCTCCTGGGGACACTCATCCTAGAGAAGGATGGCATGTTAGCGCTTTCCTTTTGGACCACCAAACTGACTGAGCTGGTTACTGAGGACTTATGTCATGGTTTCAACCTCCAGAAATTGTATTCTACACATTAACATGTTTTGGATTTTACTGTCATATTTTTCTACATTTTAGAAAAATGCTTATCCCTAGGAATTGTGAGTCCTTTCCTTGCAAGTAGGGACAGTAAAAGCTACCTGACTGTAGACAGGTTAGGGTCAAAGTATTGTATTTGAGAGCTGCTTGAACTAAAAAAGCATTTGAGTCCTACAGGATGATAGGGAGTTTTCAGGTGTGTTTGTATATGAATGTGCTTAGTTGTGAAATATCACATCTTTTAAGCTATATCGCCCAATATATGGTCTAGTGCATATCATTTAAGAAACAATTTTCTGTGATAAAACAACAGTAAAGTTGAACATGTTTGGAAATCTCTGGTGCATATATCCAGACATATAATCATCCCGTTATGTAGGACTTTTCCAAGGGAAGAGAAAGGTGCTCCCTGAGTTAGTAGTCATTTATCAAAGAAGCGCTCAAAGCCAAAGCATGGTGAATGGCACTAGGAGGTACCATTATCTCTCAGAACCACTTTCTGTTCCAGCTGGGTTACCCACCTCATTTTATTCCAACTGATTTACTGAATCTCAGGCCCTTCTCCCAGAGCACTGTGGCTACATCTCTCTCCCAGGGTCAAAGCGCAGAAGACAAACCATCACTCTGTGCTCTGCCAGCTCAGGGCAGAGATCAGCCTTCACCTCTTTGAGCTTGTAGGGCTGCTTCTACTGTTTGTTTTTTCTAAAGATGAGGCCCCTGAAATCACTTTCTGCAAGTGACACCAGACTACCTTTCTCTCTGCCTGCTCTTTTCTTTTTTTTTAAGTTAGGCATAACAACAGTAACAATAATAACGATTAACAGTGTGATTTCAAGCCCCTTTCTGAAGAAAGACAGTAAACAGAGTCTGTTTGCCTAAGGAAACCCTCCCAGCAATCAGCCTCTCACAACTGCATGTGCTAATGAACCCAAAGCTGTTAATGCGGTTTCTTCAGTTAAATTGATTCATGAATTTTGAAGAGAACATTATCTAATGAATTTTCTTTGAATAGAAAGCAATTAAAAGGACAAATCAGTCTGATTAACCCCAAAGTCACCCTCCTGCCACAAATGGTGTACAGTTTGAAATTATATCACAAAAAACTAGAGCACATTTGCTATCTTTCTGCCCTCTACTAATCCATGTAAATTAATGAACAACAAAGTTAATTTCTTTGATGACCCTTTTCTAGTATCACCTGGATTATGCTGATGTTTAATTTGCTTAATGTTATAATAAAGACTAAACAGATTTTTTTCGCAGTGAAGTGATTATCGTGCCCTTCAGTTAAGAAGTGATTTTTGTTATTTAACATACATGTAAGGGTGTGTTTCCTTTAAGAACCAAATCACACTTTGCCAGCTTGGCACCAAGTGTAATGAATGCTCTCACAGACACACTCCAAACGTGGTTCCTGCCCACAGAGTCCTCCCCTTTGTTGTCACCATTCAGAAACTCCTGTCCCCAGAGTATTTTGAGCTACCGGGATGGAGGATGTGTCTCTGTCTCCAGTGCTCCCTCTGGAAAGACGATAGGTATCGGTTCAGACTGGCCACCATAGTGTGCCTGGGTTTCTGCCCTGCACTCTTCATACCCAGGAAACATTTCCAAAACCCAGAGGTGGCTGGAGGGACAATGGCTGCATGTTCTCCTTATGGTTCCTGTAGCAGGAAGCAGGGCACATGTGATGTGAAGCGACCAATTAAAATGGGAAAGTTATTTTATTTGCACAGCCCTACTCATTAACAATGCCTGTAACAAGGGTCACCACCTACCTCCGCACATAGGAGGGCATTTGGCGTTCAGAGGAGCGACTGAGGACTGGCTTGCCCACTGCTAGGTGTACACAGCTAACGTAGTACTTCAGCCGTGTTTCTGCTACTTCTGCCTTCTGTGTCCCAGCTGAAGTTGGAAATTAACCAGCAGTCCAAAAAACTTCCAAACAGTAGGTAGACAGGGACTTCTCTGCTTATTAATTGAGCTGTTTTTGAGTGCATACGTGCTCTCCTTCCAGAAGAGTGTCACATAAAAGTCCTGCATAGAACGTGGAAGAGTGGAAGGAATTTACAGATCTGAAAGCAGAGAGGTGGAGGCCTTCTGAGGGGCCTGGCTGCTTTGTGCCTGCCTCCTCCTTTCCATTTCTCCTTGCCTGTGACACAGTGACAGGGCACTGTGTGGAGGCTGTGTTTTAATTGAATGTAACACCTCTATTTGTGTTGTTGCATTTTCTGCTCCGGGACTGGCAGCTATTTATATCAGAGCTGTTGGAGCCGTTTGTCCAAATAACATCATTCTGTATTCTTCCTTTCAGATTCATTCACCAGACAGGTGTTATGGAAGCTGCTGAAGGTTGTGAAATTCGGAGAAATGGTTTCTTACCAGCAATTAGCAGCCCTGGCAGGCAACCCCAAAGCAGCTCGCGCAGTGGGAGGAGCAATGAGAAACAATCCCGTAAGTTCTGGAAACACAGGCGTCAGACTGGCCGAGGTCAAGTGAGCACTTGGGGGTGAAGTGTCATTTGATTAAACATGTTTCAGAGACAACCTGTGTAGCTGTGGTGGGGAGGAGAGGAGACATCTGTGATACCGCCCATTGTGGCCCAGCTACTGGAGCCCCTGATAATGGCAGTGAGCAGTGAGAAGAAAGGATAGAGCCTAGAGAAGAGGACAGGAAGGAAGTTCCATTCATTTGTCTGCTCCTTCAGGCATTCACTGCACAGCAGAGCATGTTGGTTGTCTGTGGTGTGAGCAGCTTTCTTCCAGGTGCCATGACAGGCCCACCCACCTGGCTTCCTCCTTCTAGAAGGCCCTCCCTAAAATGGTGCAACCTCATCTCTCTAAGGGCTACATTGTCAGTGAGGCCCAGTATTTCCTGGGTCTCAAGCGCATGAACATAGGAAGTGTAAGACCCTGCAATGTGAACAATATGCTGTATTTATGGCATGTCTTACCAGGATACCCCTTTGTGGGCATCCTGTCCTTCCAAGAGTCTGTGGGCAGATCTTACTGAGTACCCACAGAAAGGCCTGACCTTGGTCTCTGAGAAAAGGACAGGCCACAGGGGGTAGGGGCTGTGTGCCCAGCAGTGGTGTCAGCCGAGTAGGGACCTTGGGTACTCAATTGTGACCCACACCATCTTGTGTGAGCATAGATGTCACCTGCAGCATGTGATGTGGGCCAGGCTAGGGCTCCACAGCTGTATGCCCTGTGGGTAAGCAGCAAAGGCCCCCATACAACTCACGGGGACAGTCTGCCCCACCCTGAGAGGCCCCTGGAATGTTACTGCTCAGTACCCCCGTGCCTGGTGAGGGTGTGCTATCAAGTTAGTAACGGTTTCTCCCTAAAGCTATGCGAGTCTGTAATATGATAGAAGAATGCCATCTTATCAGGGAGAGCAAATGTGATCATTGTATCAGGGGATAGGAAATTACTAAATCAGATAGACCCTACTTTTTAAAAAATTGCTGTGGCTTTGCTGTATATTTTTTTAAAACTATTTTCATCCCTGCTCACAAGGGAGAGCAGGCGTTTTCACACTACAGCCGGCTGCTCCTGCCAGGCGCTGCGGCAGCCTGAGGGCAGAGCCCTCTGGTTTCTAGGAGATGGCAATTACATAGTCTTTTGCTCAAGACTGCATTGTTATTCTTGAAGAAGCAGCTTCTGTGAGTTTGTGGTGGATCATGTTGTCTCAGTGTACACCCTCCTCAGGGGGAAGTTGTCTGCCTTGTTGAAATACACCATATTGTCTGGAGCCAGACACAACGTGGACCACACACCATACTCACTCCCTAGCTCCTGTCCAGCATTTTGGTAATGATATCCAGTAGCATACTAGTGTTTCCTTTTGCACCTGTTGTATGCTAATCACAGGATATTCACTACCAGTGAATTTTTACAGTGTCTGTTGGATGCTTCCAAGTCTATTTCTGAAGATGGTTTTTAACTTTTCTCACCAAAACTTGATATCCATCTTCCCTTTGAAAGGCCACCATCCTGTCTCAGGTCATAACTCAAGTCTGAGGCATTTAGTTTTGCTACAGAGGAGGCAGCCCAAATGCTTCTCCTCATGCCTGTGGGGTGGAGTTGGTCTTTTTCTTCACTGAGATTTGGGTCTCTCCAAAGGTAAAGGTGGAGAAGGTGCTCCTCTAATCATTCCTGCACCAGCAAACAGCATACATATACAATTTCATGTGGCCAGTCTAAAAATGAAGCCATTTTACTTGGTCCATGGATCCCTGTGTGTGCACGTGAAGGTGGGAGATGTCCTATCAGCAGCACCAATACGTCTTCTTCCTCGGTCTATGCAGCTTGCTGCTTCTGCTATAAAACAAGCTCCACTGACTGACAGACACAAGTTAGTAACCCCACACACACCTGCTCTTTGTGACACCAGAAGCTTCTATTCACTCTGCAATGTGAATGCCCTCACTGGTTAGTGACCTGCTCATGGCAATATTTGGGAACATTTATTTTTCTGCAAACCAGTGTGATTCTTTCTCCTGCTATTAATCTCTATGATAGTGTCTAAGTGTCTACAGCCTAAGTCACCTAAATTTGTAAAAAAAAAAAAAAAAGAATCTCACAAGGTTTAAAACTGTTAATGCGTAATGTGTACATATAGACATTCCAGTTGTGTGCTAAAGCCAAGAATAGACATGACAACAGAATCAGAAGGAAGTTTCTGCAAACAGCTGTCTCCCTCTCTCAGGATCTTTATCCTTCTTGTGTTAAGGGCATCCTGGGTGCTGGTAAGCCTCTTCTGTGGCCTTTCTGTGGGCTTTGACTCATGCAGGGACCTTCGGCTTCTGCAGAAAATTGCTGTAGTACCTGGAGCTGCCATACATGCATACAAGATGTGCCAAAATACTCAAGATAACCTGCAGCTGTACATTTTACATGTATCTCAGGATGATGGCTCCCCGCCAAGATCCCCTGAAAACCTTGAGTGGGATAGAAAAGCCAGATAGTGACCCAGGGATTCAAGGGGGAAAAGGCCCTGGCTCACAACAGGCCATGCCTGGTGTCCCTGCCCTTGGAGGTATCTCCCAGCAGTGCTGTAAGCATCACCCTGCTCCAATGATGGCAACTTGAGAGGTGCTAACAAAAAACACCTCTGATATGGAGGATGAGCAGATCAGTTGCGCGTGTAAGAGAGTGAGTGTGAAAAAATGGATTCAGAATGTTACGAATACCATAAGCAATGTGCTGTACTAAGTCCTTAGGTGCTAGAATGAAATGACCACATCCTTTTCCTGTCTCAGCATTGGTTGTGGGTATAGGTTTGTCCCCCTCTTTCCCAGAGTAGGGAAGGGGTTTTGTGATGTGGGAGTCTCTATCATCCTAGAACTTCCTTTTCTTCCAACTTTCCAAGCAGGACTCACCAGTCCCACGGGGTGATCAAGCAACCTTCTGGAAGGTTTACCCCACCCAGCACGAGAGGCTGGTCAGTGTCCTATTGTATCAAATTGAAAACTCCTCACACCCCCCTCCCCACAACGCCCCTTCTACTTCATCCTTAGACAGAATTTGCTAAATGCAGTTCAGAGTCGATCAATACATGCATGGAGAGTTTCCCACCTTTTTCTAAACAAACACATTCCTGAGGAGTTAGTTTATTCTCAGATTGCCATGAGCGTTGATGACCCCCCAGTCTTGTTCTGCCAGTCACCCAGATGGCTGTTGATAAAGATTTAGCATCATGTTCTAAGTGTCAGGGTTGTCAGTGGAGCTGAACCATTTGACCAGAAGAAAAAAACGCACAGGGAGCTATTGATTACAACTTCTCGGTGTCACTTGTTCACCAGGATTTAGGTATTGATGAGGCTGCGAGTGAAAACAAGCTTTTTCCCTTGTGGGCTCTGCCCAGAAGAACAAAGGCGAAGTTGGAAAAAATATTCAGCCAGTTCCAGAATCAGAGGGATTCCGTTATTGATTGAAAGGGCCCTTCATGTTATTTTTGTTGGAGACAAATCTATGGGTTTGGAAGTTTTATAGCATTTGAGAGAGGGTCTGCGTAAGTGATGGATTCGTGTACTAGATGAATTAGATTTCACAGCATGAAGATTTCAATGCAGCTGTGATATTATGAGCTCCTTGGTTATTGATAAAAATTACATTTTATGCAGCACAGGCTTTAAAGAAGAGGGCATAGAGGGTAAGGATCCTTTGAAAATGTCCTTAGGGTCCCAATAAATTGTAGTGGCTTCATTGTTCTAATAGTCAGAAACCTACCACCAAAACTGAAACAGAAACATTGGCCCTGTTTCTGTGGTTCAAAAAATGCGTATTACTAAGTGACCTGTTCCCATCACTGCAGATATTAACTGAAGACTGGCCATAGCTGTTTTGGTCATTGTCATTATTTGCCATCAGTTCAATCTTTATATTGATACACAGAGTGGGGAGAGAGACTTCTTTTATAATTTCATAGTATGTTAACAGAGAAGGGAGAAAAATCAAAACTTAGCTATAAAATCTACTATTAGATAGAAAGATAGAACTTGCACCTAAGTGTTTGTAAGCTAGATTAAATTAAATGACTGCCTCTTTACCAATCAAAACTACAAATTAGGTACTATCTAGTACTGTCCTCACAGAAATTGTTAATGTGACTATTATGTTTAATAAAAGCCACCAAATAGCCAGACATGGTGGCGCATGCCTGTAATCTTAGCACTCTGGGAAACTGAAGCAAGAGGATGGCAAGTTCAAGCCCAACTTGGGCAGCTTAGTGACCTGGCACAACCCTGACTGAAAATATGAAAGACTGAGGCCATAGTTTAGAACAGAGGCTCTGAGTTCAATCTGCAGTAACAGTGACAAAAAAAACCACCCATCAGAGTAGCTACTCCATTTTAATGTTTTCTGTTGCTCCTTCCAAGGGTTAGAGGCTATCAGAGGTCTGTGGCAGGGTCCACTTTTGAGCCTCTTCAGCTCCACATGGACAGTCAGTCTCCTTTTGTTCCCCCCACCCATCATGCTGACAGTCCCTGTAGCTTTCTTAAACTACATCTGGGTATGGCACCATAGTAACCCAAACTTGTAGTCAAACCGGGACTAGCTTTGTGGGGTAAGGGAAGCAAAACTCCTGCCTCCCGAGCCCCATTACCTGCCAACATGGGTCACCAGTCCACGAAGTCCCACCACCACCACATCAGTCCCACTTCAAGGAAAGACAGTACACATGTAGAATGTCAGGATGACAGTGGACAACTTCAGACCCTGCCAGACCCTTTTTTTTTTTTTTTTTTTTTTGCCTCCTGATAGTCATATGACGTTGGGTGGCTTTGTGTTCAATACAAGGACTGAGATGATCCAAAACCTCCTGGACATGTGTAGCTGAACATACAAAGGGAAAGGGAGATGCCTGGCAGGTACAGTGTGGTGGGTGAGGGCACAGTGATGACCACAGAGCTGCCTTGCCTGCAGAGAGTCTTCAGTGATGCAAGGTAGCAGTTACACCCCAGGAAGCAGAGGGCTCTAAGACACAGAGCTCAGAGATTTGGGGTGCAGCATCCCTCAGAAACTCAGCTGGCCAGCGCTGGTCACTTTGTTTACCTTGGGAAACAGATAAAGACAAGGAGTGCCTGGCTGATGGAAATCCCTCTGAACTTCGAGATGAGACGGCGAACAGTGACTGTCAGAATGGTATCCAGCAGGAGTCTGGAGAATCTTCACCCTTGGGGTGCTGTGGGAGTGGCTGTGTTTTTTGTTGGGCAGGCACCTGGAACAGGCTAGCCACCTGGACAGCTCCTGTGGCAGTGAGGCTGAGTCCTCCTCATCTCTGGACCTGGCACCGTTCTTGTAGTTGTACTCAGCGGCAGTTTACCTTCCCCACAGAGCAGCTTTCATAACACAGTGCTGCAGCATGTTACCACACATGTCCCAGGGCTGAGTGGCTGAGGACCTGGGTCCTTTCTTCCAGTCACAGAGCCATATATGGCTGAAGTTTGTTTCCCTGGGGACTTTCACTCAAACCTTTTTGTTAGGAACACAGGACCTTGCTGAGATCCCACTACACAGCTCTCCTAGGAAATGAGTCCAGGACCATTCTTCTTAGGAGCTACTTTTTGGGATCCTTAGGCAGAAATGACTGCTGAGCCTCCTGGAATCCCCTACAGTGTATAGGTGGGATGTTATTCTTGGTGACCCATGTGTGTGGCCATCCATGGCATGCTGATCATGCTCTGAACTTTCTACTGCCACCTGGGGAGACATGGGCAGCCAGAGGTGACTCCACTCACTGTGGATCCAGGGGGCCATTGATCCCACCCCCCCTTTTCTACCTATGCTGTAAACCAAGCAAGAAACAAAGAACAGATGCCTAGACGTTCACTTTATAAGGACAAATGTAAGATTGCAGCAAATGGCATGGCCATGGTGTCTTCACAGTAATTTCCACCAGAATCAGACTTCCATTACTGGCCCCGCTGGCTGGGCTCAACCATGAAACCCACCAGTCAAAATACCTTGTGGCAGCAAGGAAACAGGTCATCTGTAGGAACTGAGAGTGACAAGATACTTAGCTTCCTGAGCTCTCATCCCTCCTGCCTATGGGCAAGGACAGTTGAAGCCAGTGTTGTATCTCCATATGGTAACAAGGAAGGGCCTCAGCAGCTTCCCCAACCTCCACAGACCATGGGCATGGGCTGTGGCATATTCTCTGCCTCTGCATATCTCTCCCCACCCCTGGCTCTCTCTGTCTCTCTTTCTCTATTTTTCTCTGTCTGTCTCTTTCTTTCTCTCTCTGAAGTGTAAAAGCCTCCTCCCCGAAACATTTGCGTGGTGAATCCACAGCACCCTGGGTGAGAGCTCTGTCTGGGGGTCTTGTTAGGATTGGATGATTCTAGCCCACCAGCCCTGACCCAGCATGGGCTAGCCATGGGAGCCTCCAAGGAGAAGGGATAGAAGCTGGAGCCACTCAGGCACCTCTAAAATTTCCCAAAGATGAGGGAAAAGGAAGATGTCCCATACCAGTGCAGAGTAAACAGCCTTTGGCCAGCTATTCCTGTGATCGGCTGAGGGGGTAACTATTTAGGATTTGACAAAGCGCCATCTACAGTATATATACTGAGGGCATGGCTGTGTTCCAGTACAACCATATTTATGAAACCAGAGTGAGGGTGCATGAGGCTTGTGGCAGCAGGTGGCTAACCAAATACCATCATCACCCCACATAGCCAAGGACTTTCTGAGAAGGTTACATCCCATCCTGATCTTAGAAATTTATTTTGTAACTTCTATAGGTGTATATAATAAAATACTCATCCAATGAAGGTAAGTTTTCTCCTCTCAAAACTTGGAGTAAAGGAGATTTTCTGGATGAGGTCCCACATCTTACACCAGAGGGTATGTGTACCTACAGTCTGTGCAGGGCTCCCAGCTCAAGGGTTCTGTGGGGGTTGAGGTGGGGGTGTTGACACAGAACTGGCATCAGTGCTTGATGCCAGCAGCCTGCCTGGCATGAGCCTTTCCTGGTAAGTACTAGACCAGCTTTGCTCAGGACCTTGCTCTTGACTCTGACCTGACTAGCCCAGGGCCAAATTGATGATAGTGGTGGCCTCTGTTTTTCAGGTCCCCATCCTCATCCCATGCCACAGAGTAATCTGCAGCGATGGAACCATGGGCAACTACACCGGAGGACGGGCTGTGAAAGAGTGGCTTCTGGCCCATGAAGGCAATAGGGCAGAGAAGCTAACCTGCAAGGATCTGGGTCTGGCTGGAACCACACCCAGGGCAGCCAGTGGCACCACCAGCTCTCAACTTTCTGGCTGAAATTGAGGGTTTGTATTCAAAGTAAACATTTGAGTGACACATAAACATAATCCCGCATTGGAAGCAGGTTGTGTGGTGGCACCACTGTATTAAAAGAGCCAGATGTGTCCTGGGGGACATGGTGTGTCTGCCCTTTCTTGTTTCTACATTATACAGCAGAATGAGTTCAGATGACCAGCCATTGTGCCTGTCATTGGTTCCCTTCTTTAATGTGGTTATTGTTCCATTTTTAATGTCCATTAAAATGGTGAGAGTAAAGAGAGCCTTAGGCCCCTCCTTGGGAAGAGGGAAGCATCTGGCACCCACAGGCAACAGCTGGCTGCCCCAGACTGTCCACACTGAACAGCTGACCCCACCCCAGCAGGGTCCCCAAGTGGCCCTTCCTTCCTTCCTGGCCATTTTTCCTGCTGAGAAGATGACTCATACTCAGCTCTGAGCACTCCAAGCTCAAGTCTTACTGAAGGAAAGGGGACAAGCCAGGGAAGTAGGAGCTCTGTGGAGGTGTCCAGCTCAGTTCATTCCAGCTACCAGATCAGCTGATGCAAAATGCATCCACATACAGTCAGGATCAATTGAATGAAAAATAATTCTTTTCCAAAAAGATTTGGAAAGACAAATAGCTCCTGGGACTCGGGTTTGGCTAAACTGACACCTTTCTAGGTGCTCAGATCTCACCTCCAGATTCTGGTGTCTCTTACTGTCCTTGGTTTAGCATGCTCTGAGAAGCAGGGAAGACACAACCCACTTGCAGAGGCCTCAAGGATCTGGGGCCTGTTCAGACTGAAGTAGACCTGGAAGTGCAAGGTCACATATAGAAGCAGGTTAGCCCATGCCTCCAATAGTATTGGGGTCTGTTTACAAATCTGCCACCTGACACTACCTGACACTCTATGACTTTGTCGTCCTTTTAGCTTTGAAGTTAACTGTGTCCAAAAGACTTGTAGCTCTGAGTATGGATGAATAAAACAGAGCATATGATATATGGAGAAAATAAGCTGCACCCAACTGTGCTGCACAAAGCTATGTTTTTATCACAGCTTCTCTGTGCCAGTGTGAACCGCAGCAGGGAAGCTCAAGTGGTTTGCACATGTCACCGGAAACCTGGATGGAAATACAACCTGATAACGGCCTGATTTGGATGTGGCTGGTACTGCACCCAAGAAAATAAGCTGCAGGCCTTTCTCCCTCGCTTATACTTTACTGTGTCCTTGTGTTACAAACTACTTCTGGATGTGTTTCCTTGAACATAAAATGACATGACCAGTACCACTTGTCTTCTGCACCTGGTCATTTCAATTGTGAAAGAGGGTGAGTCTCACAGATGACAGGTCATGCAGACATCTGGTTTCTCAGGGTAGTGTCCTGGGCTGCTGTACCATGAGTTGTGAACACTAACACACTCCCATTGGCCTCATTGAAGAGTTTTTGCTCATTTTTTGACCTTAGAGGGGCCCATCTCTGTATGACATGGCCAGGTAAATGCATGGGAAGGGCCAGAGTGCCCCCTGCATCAGGGACCATTCATGGGTTGTGTAATGCAGATGTCTCCCAGCACCTGAGAGTCACCAGGAATCATTGCCTGCTGCCTCTTTCTTCTGCCTGATCAGAAAGTTCTGATTCTCCAGGCACAGCTCCAGGCCCTGCAGCTCCTGCCTATTCATTCTGTGTGCATGTGTTCCAACAGAGGGCACTGTGGCTGCAGTGTGCCGGGAGAGACCCCCGCAGCGCGCTGCTGTAGGATGAGTTTGAGTGTGGGCAGCAGGTTGGAACCCACTCCAGGACAGAATTCCACGTTGCCTCCCTCACACACACGTGGGTGACGGGTGTGCGTACTGTCCACAGACCACCTTCCTGGACTGGGAGCTCCTGGGTGCCCTACACAACAGGAGTCTTTTGTGTGAACTCCAAGGTTTTAAGGGTCAGCCTCTGAGAAAGCAGTCATCAAGGGCTGAGCCCCCAGCCTAGGTCAGCCACATGTGGCCAGAGCACCTACCTTATCAAAGCCACCAAGGCTTTGTGCAGCCTGGAATTGTGCATAGGGCTATTTGGGCTGTGCCCTTGGAGCAGTACAAAAAGTATCTCTGTTCTCATCTCTTAAGGTTTCATTGGCCCTGTCACAACAGGCTCGACAGATGCCCCGAGGTGGCCGCTGACAGAGGCAGCAGGTCTCGCACCACCGTAGCTATGTACTGCTCCGAGGCCAAGCTCTGCAGAGGCTGACATGAAACATGAAACACCAGCACGGGTCGCCTAGAGCCGCTCTGGCTTGAGGTTGCAGTGCTGCTTGTGAAAGCAAAGAGGAAAAGGAAAGGCATAAAGACACAAAAATATTTTCCAAATAAAAGAAATGTTGAAACAAGGAAACTGTTCTCTGGCCTTGGCCCAGGGTGCCCCTGACCTGCCAGTCTGCCAGTCCAGCGCTGCGGTGCTTTGAATGCTGACACAAAGACCTGTACAGCATGACAACCACTGCCGCGCCTATCAGCCATGCTCTCGCCACTTTCAGAGACCAAGGTAATGAAAGACTCAGAAACAATATTTGTTCTTGGGGAACCACACTTTAATGGAGCAGATGCCCCTGACCAGGCAGGAGGCTGCTTTGCAGAGGAAGGAGGGGATGTTTCTCTCACAGCCTCTTCCCACGAGGGACACTAGGTGGGTAAACTTCACCCACTTCCCTGTGCTCTGTGGCACATGAGGTGATGAAATGAAAGAGCTTAGGTCCTTACACCCAAAGAAGAAAACATAATTGTGCGAGTGTGGTTATAATAGTGTTGGCTGGTGCCCAATCAGGAACTCTGAAGGGCTTTTATGAGAGAGTTTGCAGAACTACAGGGGTGGTTGTTTTTTGCAATTCCAAAACCAACAGTTGTAGGCAGTAGATTTTTTGGAGGAAGCAGTGGCTCACCTTCTTGGTAAATTAATTGGAATTTTAACTCTGACACTTCCTGCATAGCAGACAACTTCCTAAACAACCCTCCCTGGTTCTCATATGCTGTAAGGACTTAAGCTCTTGCATTTCATCACCTCATATGCTGGATGTCTAAAATATCTGGGTGACTCAAGTTTTTCCAGTATCAATCTTTTTCAGATTAAAAAGACACAGAAAAGAAAAACAAAAAAAGCAATACAGACAGACAAACAACAATAAACCAAACACAATAATAGTATAGGTTCACAAAACAGGATGGAAGGAATTTGAAAATGGTTGTAATATTGTATATTGTTACCTTCAAGAGGGTTGCTTAGATTAGCAGATACAGACATGTAGAACTGATCTAAACATATGAATATTAACTGTTCTTTTCCAATAATTAATATAATTAGTAGTATAGTCAGTTTAGCTATCATATATATATGAGATACACACACACACACACACATTTATGTCTTTTTCCCTTTCTCTTCCTTTTTTTCTCCTTTCCCTTATTCTAATCACTTTTTCCAGTATCAGTCTTTCTTCCATAGCTCTCTACTCCTGCCTGATTGTTGCAAATTCCATCTGAAGGAGCCAAACACATTCAACATAGATATGTTCGTATGAAAACCATCTAACTTCATTTCTTAGATCATTCGTGCATACCAGTGTGATCTTGAACTTATTTTCTATAAAAGTATGGGGTAAGAACAAAGCCCTGTACACAGATTGCTTAGAACCCTCCTTGGTATATGACTGCTGGAAGCCCCAAGTGATTAGGGACAATCTCAAGGGGGCTGTGCAGCAGGATTTCTGCAGCCAGGAAAACCCCCATAGGTTCTGTTGGAACCCCAGATCTGTCTCCCATCTTGTCCACTTTGTCTGTGGGTTCATGGGCAGGTGTTGCCAACTTGGATCTCACTACTATCAGAATGGGCAGGAAGTCACAGCTGAATCCACATAAAAGTTGTTCATTTCCCTCTGGAACTTGCCAAAACTCTTAGTGCCATTTGGGTTCAAACAGCACATAGGACTCTGGAACAATAGACAAATCGGCTTAATGTGAGCCACATTTAGGAGAGTTTCTTTTACTCTAAAGATTTTCCCAGAAGTCCATTTGGGAAACTAAACCCCTTGCCTTGAGTTTCCTATCACTGGGACAAGTTTGGATTTCCATATATCTTGTTTGTGTGTATTTCCTTGCTGATGTGTGGCAGTGGGGTTGCAGAGGGCACTTGATGGCCCTCATGTGGCAGATTAAATTTATTTAGCCTCCCTCCAGCCATCTGGGTTTTTCTTTCTTATTCATGAGAGAGCTTGATTAAAAGTTTGAATTTGAGAAGGTGAAGTTCATGTCCACTCTGTTTATCAGTTTGAAAGACACAGATATGCACAGGACTCTGCAGAAGGCTACTGCCAGGCAGCACCTGTCTGTCTGTGTGTCTGTCCAGCCATCTATCTGTCTGCATGAAACAAGGGGAGGTATTACTCAAAAGCCAGGGCCCCAGCCTAGAGAAACTGCAGGTCCCAACTTGTCTCCAGGTGACTGAGGCCGGCTGGCTGGAGTCTTCAGGACCCAGTGGCTCCAGCTGCTGACAGATGGAGAACGTCTGGCCTCCATCACCCACGGCAGCTCCAACAAGGATCTGTAGTGGGGGCAGGGACCAGGAGTGGATGAGAAAGTAGGAAGTGGATGCTGGGCAGTGAGGTGCAAATTGACAGCAGAGCCTGGCCTGACAGCACCTCTGATTGATGAAAGGACACTGTTAACAAGCCTTTAAAGTTTCTCATTAATGTTTTTCTCGTTGAAAAAAGTCACAAGAAAAATTTTCACATGGACAGTAATTAAGATTGATCCTGTACAGTATGGTACCAATGTTGTTGGCAGCCTTAAAGAAAAATTTTTAAAGGGCTGTCCTATTAAATACTCATTTCAGGCTACCATTGTTGGGATTATTGGAAGTCCCTACCACGTGGGGGACATGGTAAGTGAGGCACATTTTGTAGACCAAGGTGCTTGGCCTCATAGGGAGCCTGTTTTGACTGTGACCTGAGGATGCAGAACAGTGCTTCCAGATTTTCATTGTCAAGCTCTCTAATGCAGTAGGGTGGAGAAAGAGCAAGACAGCATCTAAAGAGAGACTGGAATTATTTTGCCAGCTCTGAGTTAGTCCCGTGAAGTGCATCTGAGGCAGGTCTGTTTAGTATGTGTGCTTCTCACTTCTTACCAAAGAAACAGGTGCCCTGGGTCACGGGGCAGAAGGGGCATGAAAGGGCCAGATAGGCTGGGGAGCGTTGCTGTTTCTTTCCTTGTGTCTAAGTGGGACTCAGGTCATCCCCAGTACATACACAACACCCCACACACAGCCAGTCTTCCCATTTCAGTTTGGATCCTGAAAACAAACAATATGTGTTTCTCCAGATTGATTTGTTAAGAAAAACCCAGCAGGAGAAAATATTAGGGTTCAACCATTAAGTAATGTGTGATATTGTAAAAAAGTGTTGCTTTTGCATGTTTTAATTGCTATAGCCACAACAAGTGAATACACAGGTGAGACTTCTGGCAGACCATGTGTGAGCAGGTATGTGGCTCCAAGTTCAATCCAGGCGGGCAGCCTTTCGTGGTGACGACTTGGCCCTGAGGTTCCCTGCCATGAGGACACTTCACAGGGCTTCTGTGGGAATGTGTGGCCCACCTTTCCTTTGAGATGGGCTTCATAGGAAGTGGAACACTTGTCCCTAAATATCCCACTCCTTCCTAACAGATAAGGAGTGTTTCTGCTCCAGCCTGTTCCTTGCTCAAGGAGGGCTCCTTAGCAGTGTACATCTAACAGATGGGGACTAGGCACTAAATGAGGCTCCTCACACTCTCTGATCCCTCTTCCTGGGTGTTTCTTTGGGGGTTAAGTAACCCCCACAGAGAGCTAAGGTATGGGAAATCCTGTGAATCTTCCAGATAGAAGCCAGCCCATAAGCATATAATCCCGTCACTGAAGCAGAGCCTCCAGAGAGCCGTAGGCTCACTGAGCCCAAAGGTGCTTCCCTTGCCAGTGATTTTGCTCACTCTTCTGGTCCTCACAAAGGCAGATCTAAAATGCTCCTGCTAATTGGGAGAGAATAAGCAGCATTGTCCAGCCTAAGACCTCACCTTGGTCATATTACCTTTGCCATAACCCAGGGATCCTGCTAGGGAAATCCTTGCTTTGCATGCCAAAGGCCTCTCATGTCTCTGTTATGGCAGTGCTACTTTCCCACCTCCTGAGAAGTTTTCTCTGTAGTAGGAGAACATTTGCTAAATGAATCCAAGTTTAAGTGATTGGTGTGAGTGCCGAGCTACTCCTGTGTGTTTTGGGATGGGACAGGGCCCCAGCTCCCCTGCAGTGCATAAGGCTTTTTATCTTTCAGTATTGGAGATGGAACCCAGTGCCGTGGGCATGCTAAGCAATAGCTCAACCACTGAGCTACTCACAGGGCCCTTGTATTAAATTTTTTGCTTTGAGATAGGATCTCACTAAACTACCTAGGCAGACCTCAAACTTGCAATCCCCCTTCCCAGCCTCCTGGGTAGCTAGAATTATAGGCATATGTCACTATGTCAAGCCACAGTGGCTTTTTTAAGATGATGCAAATGTCATCCACCCATTAAAGAGCACCTCTTCCTCTTCACACTCACCACACTGCAGAGATCCTCTGGGATCGTTCCTTTCCTGCAAGGGTTTGGCTTACTGAATCAGACACCATGGTGGGCTCTCCTGATATCTTGATCTTACTGCTCAGCAGAGGATTTACCTGAGATGAAAGGCACCAGGAGGGGAAAACAAGAGTCCCTTCTCCAAGGGCCACCCTAGTGACCAAGTAGTAACTTCTGATGAACCCACATACCTATAAATCTCACAATCACTCCTGACAAATCCCAGGTTACACAGCCCCCTTCAAGGGCTTCCTGCCAGCAGCACCAGTACCCAGAAATATCAGGGCATGGTTGAAGGCTGCCCTGCTGTGGCCTCCTGAAATTGGAGATGGTGTTGAAGGTCAGGGTAGGCCCTGCAGAGACAGCAACCTAGAGTGGGCCAGAGCCTTGGAAGAGGCTCTTTCACAGGTGTAGAAGCCCAGCCTCTACTGTGTGAATGCACAGGTGAGAAGCCCATTTCTCTCTCAGTACCAATAAGCTGTTCCTAAAACATTCTTTACTAGCATTCATGCTATTTCTAGAACATGGACATTCTCAGGTTGCCTTCTGTGCCACCATTTTGTACCACCTTTCTTGAGAAAAGCCCCATGCACCCTGAGCAGTAGCCCGGGATAGCAGGTGTAGCCTGAGGTGCCCTTCCACCTGGGCCTCTTACTGGAGCTGTGAAGAGGCTCCTCCATCTGCCAGACAAGACCCTCTACCCAGTGCAACCAGGGCCAGATTCCCAGCCTTGAGGGAGTCTTAGGAGTGAGTAAAGGGAAAAGAAGCCCTAGCCTGAAGCGTCTTAGATTCGGCTCTCAGGAATGTCCATTCCCAAACCTTCTTGACCCAGCTCCCTCAAGCTGATTGCCTATCTCCTTGGCAGTTCCAGAAGCCAGCAGAAGCCTGGTTTGGAGTTTCTGTAAGGGAGCAGGATCCCTGGACATCCTTGTCCCACCCCTACAAGGGTGCTTTTTACATGAGATGATAAAACTGCAGACAGAACTCCTGTGGTGGTAAATCCAGACCATTCTGATAGGTGAAAAGGGGTATGAGCATTTATCAGCCACTGGTAATACTGAGGATGGTAGAAGGGACATAAAATGTTGGGGTCTGGGCTGTGTTCCCACAGATGACCTGTTAGTCACCTCTGTGACGTGGGTGTGTTCTCATTCTTGTCTCCATGTGCCCATCCGTGGGTCAAAGCCCAACGCAGGCTCATCCCCTCCTTCTAGGGTGTGTCTGCTGGGACCTTCCCTTCTAGATGATGGCCCATATCCACAAGCGCCTGAGAGCACTCTGGTGCTGGAACAGCTGTGCCTGGCCAATGAGATGGAGGGGAAGGAGAGCATTCCTACTGCTCCAGATCTTCAATGTTCCTTTCTGTAAACCTTTGATGATGCAGGTTGCTCTGGGGAATGCTAGAACTGTCAAGAGACTCCCAGAGTTCTGGGCATAGTACTCTAGGGCTATCAACTTAAATACCTAGAAGCTGGAGCAGAAGGATCTCAAGTTGGAGTCCCACCTGGGCAACTTAGTAAGACCTTGTCTCAAAAATGACTAAACGTATAGATCAGTGGTAGAACATTCTAGGACCAATTCTCTATAGTGATAAAAGAGAGAGATAGGCCAGGCATGTTGGTGCACATGTAATCCCAGCACTTGGAAGTATGAGACATGAGAACCCCTGCAAGTTTGAGTCCAGCCTAGACTACAAAGTAAGTACAAGGCCAGCCTGAACTGCAAGTGAAATCCTGTCTCAAAAAAAGGCCAAAAGAAGAGAGAGAAAGAAATTTTCAATAAACTTTTAAAACTCCACAGCATAGCCATGAAATGATGACAGTAATAATAGCAAAGATATCTTTACAAGGTATATCTGCGAAAAAACATGACTGAAGATATCATCAAAGTTGTTCATTGTCTAAAGAAACTGAATTAACCTGATTACCACCAGCCAGGGTCAAGGTGTTTGATGGAATACTGTATGTAACCAGGCTATTTTTATTCTTGTGAGAAGTGATCTGTCCTACACAATATAAAGGAAGAAAGCTAGTACAAAGCAGGTAAAGTGTGCTCTGTGTGTGTGTGTGTGTGTGTGTGTGTGTGTGTGTGTGTGTATGTGTGTGACCCCAGATTATAAAGGCAGGTCTAGTATGTGCATTGCTGTCTCTGAGCAAGAAGATTACAACTTTTCCTTTATACCTTGCTAACCATATCTGTATGCATACACACTGTCCATGTATAATACTATATGCACACTATAGGAAAGGGAAGAGAGAGGAATTTCAATGTTTTTCAAAGAAAACTCAGGCAGAAAAAAGGAGTGGTGGTACGAGACTACCACACCCAGTGGACACTTGTTCATCTCTTCCCAGTATCCACAACCACAAATTGCCACACATGAGGGTCTGTCTGGGTGTACAGTCCCGTCTGAGCTGCTATTTTGGTGGAGAAAAATAGGCTAGCAGAGGATCTTGCATTCCTCAACAAACAAGCTCTCCATTTGAAGAACAGAGAGATTGGTTCATTTTCATGTACCAGGAAGGTCATGAGTATGCCAAGTAGAGCGTCTTCGAAGTGATTGGCTTGGAAGTAATCAACCCACCAAGGCTGTGACAGTGGATGCAGCTGGGCCTGGACAACTCTGAATGTGTGCTCCTGTAGGTCACAATTCTGTCAAAATAGTGTCATGAAGGACGTTTTTAAGCCAGTGTGCAGCCTGCAGAGACAAAAACACTGTGTGGACATTGGTAATATGTATTTAGCCAAGTGCTTCAGACAGAGGCCTCTGTTTTTCCCAGTTTTATAAAAGACCTGCAGTGTGTAAAGCTGAGCTCATGGGGCTACAGAAACCCTCAAGAAAGACTGGCTTTATCTCTGTACCATGACTACACAGGGCCATGGTGGGGTTTACAGTCCTGGAGGAAGGAAGGTGATCCGCGTGTATGTGATGCGTGTGCAGAATCCTGGGTTTCTTCTTCACACCTCTCCTGGTGGTCGTACCTGACTCCTCTTGCCACTCCAGACATGGAACTTTCTCCCCAGCATCAGAGCCCTCCATCAGGGCTTCCCAGGGTTTTCAGAGCTGCACACCAGCAGCTGGGAGCCACATGGCCAGTGTGAGGCCCAGAGAAAGTGTGGAGACTGCATGTGACTGCAGAAAAACTCAGGAAACAGAAGAAGAGCTGGTTTTTGTGTATCTTCTTATGTATTCTGCTTCATTATTATTGCCATTATTATTACTATTGTTTCTATTAAGAATTTCAAAATGATAGACTGTGTTTGGTAGGGAATTCAAACACACGTCCAGCCTCATTTTCTCTGATAGCTTATTTCTGGAAGTGGCTGGCGGTGGAGATGAATGTTACCTAATGCTCTGGCCAGCCAGCCCTAGTCTAGCTCTACACTGCTGACTTAAGTGCTGTGTTGCCGTAAGAGTTCCCTGCCCCATGGTTTGCTTGGAGCCAGGTGAGCCAAGTGAGCCAGGTGAGTGTGTGAGGTCACACATGATCTGATGGCTCCTGTTTATGTAGGTTTCCCCTCCTGGGTCCTCTGGAGCTTGGTGGCCCTAGTTCGAGGCCTCCCCTCAGAGCCTCAACCTGAGAGCATGAAGAAGAGCATACCTGTCTTTTGCGGACACCTCAGGCCTGGGAGAGTGGAGATGTACCTCTAATGAGTGAAAAGGGCAGGACCCACAGGTTTCTGCTACACCAAAGCCACCAAGGTGTCAGAAGCTGTGAAAACAGCCCAGATTTCAGGCAGTGGGGCCATAGTTGTATCTGACAAGGTTAGGAAATGTTTTCTCCTACTTTCCCTTGATAGTCTCATAAAAGTGAAGCTTTCACCTGTGGGAAATGTGACATCCACCTCGTAGATCCAGCCTTAATTCTGCTGCTGTTCTCAGAAGTGGAGATGCAGCCCATGTGCTAGTTATGGGCCACCTGGACAAGGGCCTTCCTGACATATGCACACATCTGCATCTGGGAGTTACCACACACATGCACCTGGCAGGAATCTACACAGTGCTTGTTGGCCCACAGGAGGCAGGAGGCATAAACAGCCAGTGGTCCACAGCTTACGGGAGTGACTGGTTTAAATAGCTGTAATTTAGTTGAAATAAACTACAGTATATATAATTTTATGAGATCAAGTTATACTTAATACAAAGCTATTTTAAGTCTATTAATACACTAAAACTGAAGTGGATCAAAGATTGAAACAGAAACACTTAATCTGCTGGAAGACAGAATAGGTAAAACCTGTGATGGAAAACCTTTTTGAGCTTCCAGTGATACAAACAGCCTGCCACCACTGGGTGAAACTTAAAGACATCACGTTAGGCAGAGACTTTATAAACAAAACCCTGCTCACAGAGGAAATGTTATAAAGGATCAACAACTGCAATCGTATCAAATTAAAAAGCTTTTGCACTGAGAAGCCACCAGCAGAGTAAAGAAACAACCTACAAAACGGGAAGACATTTTTTACCAGCTACTCCTCAAAAAACTAGTATCTAGAATATATAAAGAACTCAAAAAAGCAGCCCCCACTCAATTTAAAGACCTTATTCAAAAATGAGCATCTTAAATGATGAAGTAAAAACAAATATATGAAAAAATGTTCACTGTCAAGCCAGGCGTAGTTAATGCACGTCTGTAATTCCAGCATGCGGAGGCTGAGGCAGGAGGATCACCATGAGTTCAAGGCCAGCCTGGATTACACAAGCAACTTCAAGGCCAGCTTGCACTACACAATGAGACCTGATCTCAAAGAAAAAAAAATGTTCAGTGTCACTGGTTATTCAAGAAATGCAAATTAAAACAACGCTGAGATTCCATTTCCATAAAAAATGGCTGTCATCAAGAAATCAAATGCTGGTGAGCCTGTAGAGGAAAAAACAGCCTTCTCTATTTTTGGTGACAGTGTAAACTACTACAACCATTATGGAAATAAATGTGGAGAGTCCTCAAAAAATTAAAGTTAGAGGTTCTATTTGACCCAGCTGTTTCCCTTCTTGGTATCTTCCCAAAAGAGTTACAAGCATCATACCACGGTGATATAGGCACATCCATGTTTATAGTAGCACAATTTGTAATAGTTAAATCTTGGCAACAGCTCATGTGCCCATCAGTGGATAAATGGATACAGAAAATATGATTTTCTGTAGAATAATACTCTGCAATAAAGAAAAATTAACTTGCAAAATTTGTAGCTGAATGGATACATCTTGAGCCCATAATTTTAATGAAATAAATTGAGCACATGTTTAAATATTGCATTCTTTTATGTGAGAAACTCAACGGGTAAGTAAGGAACAAAATGTAAGATAGATAGTAGGAAGTAGGAAGAACATGTTCAAATTGAAATGGAATAAGAGATGGAACAGGAGGAAGGGAAGAAAGGGAAAAAGGATTTTTTAAAAAGGATGCAAAGGAAAAAATGTTAACAAAGATTTTGCTAATGGGCAAGGGAAGTAGGGTTGAAGGGAGAAGAGGGGAATGGGGAAATATAATTAAGATATATTATGTACAGGTACAAATTCCCTATGATAAATGTGATCATTATGTATGGCAAATCTGCCAATAAAAAATTTGGTCTGTTAATAGCACAGAAAGCCTCACTGTTGAATCCAGCTGTGGCTGAGTCTCTCTTCTCTCAGTAAAAGGAGGAAAACCCTTGCCCTCTCCTTAACCTGACTGACTTTGCAGTGTGTAGACTTACATTCCATGGTACCACAAGAGCTAGCCAGCAAATAGAAAGCTTCTCCCGTCTCTGGTGGGCAGCCCAGAAAAGCACAGTCCCCTTTTTCCCTCCAGAGAGGGCATGTGTGTGTGATCACAGGGCAAGGTTTGGATCATCTGACCACAGGCACTGTGTGACCCAATTCTCAAACATGCTAACATCTGGGCAGCCCTCACCCTATGTGAATTAAATGCAAAGATTGGAGACACACACGGGACAGCAGCCTTGGCACTGCACTGAACTTGGGTGTGTCATTGAGAAAGCCATGAAAATCGCTCCTGCTCACCTGCAGGAGAGATGCAGTCTGCTCTCACTCAGTTTCCAGGCTGGGGACTTGTGCCAAGCAGAAAACACTCATTTATTTAAAGCTGCCTCTTCTTTGAGATGACATTGTTAAATATTACAACACCAAGAAGTATGTAGCTGTCTGTACTTTTCCATGCAAACATCCAACTTCTGTGTTAGGAAGCAATGTGACAGGTATTCTGTAGTTTCTAACAAATTGGTCTCAGATGTAGACGAACAGATTTTCACAAGGAGAGGATAGAAGCTTGTCGTGTGCTGGGTCTGAGCCCGCTTGGTGCTACAAGCCTGTACATTTCTGGCTGTGAGTCACCTCTTCTACATCCTCTACCAGGAGGGCTCCCCAGAACTTCCACTCCCTACACTTAACCTCTGGCTTCCCCCCACCCCTACTTGTATTCATTGTATAGACCTTGAATATGAAGATAGAGACAGAAATTGGAGCAGTGTGGCCTCAGGTCATGGAGGATGTGAAGCAAACAGAAGGTCAAAGAGAGGAGGAAAGCTTTCCCCCAGAGCCTTTAAGAAGGATCATCACCCTGTTGACACCTTGATTTTGAATTTCTGGCCTCCAGAACTGGAAAAGAATATATTTCTGTTCCTTTAAGACAGTTCATGGAACTCTGTCCCCAGGATACTCTTCTGGGCTCCATCTCTGCATGATGGGAATGTCAAGGATGCCAGGGGTAGGCCATGACCAGCCAGGCCGCAGGGAGTTGGCATGGACAGTGCCCAGCCAGCATGTGTTGTATACTCAGGTGGTGGTAGTGACTTAGATTTCAGAGTTGGACAAGTCTAGGTTCCAATCCCCTCTTGCTGACCATGGAACACTTAGTGACCTATTCAGTTATGCAGGAAGTGAAGACAAGAAACTGCCCTGTGTGACTGGCCTATACAGAGAACAGCAACATCAAAGAGGGCACAGCAGCTCCACTGCAGCCTGAATTTGGCTCTCTCAGTAGCCTTAGCTGTCCCTGAAGGGTGCAGAAGCAAGTTCTTTTCTCTTCCGGGTTGGACGGTATTGATAATGGAGGTCTGTGGGACTGTGATGTGCACTTGAAGCCTCACAAGTAGAGGTGACAACCTGCAGTGAGCGTTGCTACTCACAGTGGTGGTATAAGCAAAGGTGTGCCCATTCCACAGACACCAGGATGTTCTGAGAACTCTTTGACAGTGATCTCTAAAGACATGCATGAGTCAGATTTTTTAAAAGCAGCCTCAAAAGGGATTCCCAATCTGGCCTGGGTCTGTGGCTGTCATAGATGACAGGTCTACTTGAAGCATCTAGGTATCTTTTTAATATAATGATAGCAGATGAAGCTTAAAGTCACTGTAAATAAAACAGTGTGGGGCTGATGGAGACACAGACAAGTGGCGAGTTCAGAAATGGCCACCTTTATGTGGAAATTTAAATATAATAAACATGGTATTCAGTTCAGTGGGGAAGCAGATTATCTAATGGTGTCAAGACAGACAACCAAACTGTTTTGAAAATAACACAATTTCAGGGACATCAGAGAGCATTTCTTTTTTACCTTTGTTGTATAAGACGAAAATATAGGGAAAATGCATCGGTGCTGGGGAGATACAGGCATTTCAGAACAAGGCAAGAACCCAGGAGCCATGGAAGAAAAAATTGACTTGTTTGACCACATATAAGTATTAGAAACAAAAGACAAATGATACACTGGGATGAAGCACTGGCAGTGTCTAAGACAAAGAGATTGCATCTATCATATGTAAAAAGCTTCTGCATAACAATAAAAAGACAAGCCACTCAGAAGACAAGCACAAAGTATGGACAGGTCATTCGTACAGAAGAAGGTACTGTACAGAAAGGCTCTGGAAAGAGCATAGGAAGAGCACAAGTGAAACTTACAGTGATGACTGTTCCTGAAGGGATCCCATGTAAGAGGTCCCTCCTCACTAGTGATCACCACATTTCAAGTTACAATAGGAGGCAGCATTATTATTGTAATCTAGCTTGAAAATGTAAACAGTCTTTAATTCTTTATCCGCAGCACTGGTGGGCACATTGCCATGTTTTGATGGGGCAGTTAAACGATGTTTATTAAAGTGTCAAGTGCCTGTGCTCCTTGCCCAAAGAATTCTACTTTTCAGACCCTTCCTACAGAGATATTTACATGAATATAGAAGGCTTCTGTTACGAGGATATCCATGGCACCACTGCCTATGATGGTGACAAGTGAGGAGCAGCATACATGTCCTGTCATGTGATGTAGAACAGTTTAGCCATTATGAAAGGAGAAATAGATGTACACTAGTGACATGGGAAGGCAGTCGGGATTCACTGCTCAATAATAAAGCCAGGTGATAAAACATCAGTATGGTCAATGTTGTCTTGTAAAACAGAACTTTTAGTTGTGCCTTGCCTGTAAAGCTGTAGGCTAGAATTCATCAAAGGTTTTATATGGAAACATCTTAGCCAAAAGAGTTGGGGAGAACTGCTTTGGCATATGAGTGGATACACATCCCTGTGTACACTGTGTTTCTTTCCAGTGTTGTGTGACTTTTGTAAAAAAAAAAAAAAAAAAGGGTTACCACTTTGAAAATATGATCCATGAGTCTGTTTTAAAAACATGTGTGTCTATATCGTGTCATTTTTTAGAAAGATCATCTATACAGCAAGGTGCTGCTTTATCTTAGCATGAGGAAATCATGACTATTTTTGTGCTTACCTGTATTCTGTAATTTTTGTGGCAAAAATATGTTTGCAGTCATACAAACACATTTGTACCTGACATAGAGGAGAGGTCTCTGACACTCTAACAAAACCCGTGATAAGGCAGCACTGGCTCTGTCAGCCCTTTCCTTCCATGTGAGAACAACCCGTGTGAAATCATAAGATGTAGATAGCAACACACTATCATGAAAAAGGCTGTGGAATATCGATATAAATCAGTTCCAACTCTGGATTTTGAAGTCTCTGAGTAGGGACAGACATGGGGGACAAGGTGAAGTAGACAGTCAAGTGGGACTTCCTGGAGGAGATGAGAATTGAGCTGTGCTTGTTAGAACTGGGCAGGGCAGAGGGCACTGCGAGTAAACAGAGTGGATGATGTCTTTAGAAAGAGCAGAGTGGGGCAGGGATGGTTAGAGCCAGGAGATGCAGGCAGGAGATCCCTTGCTGTGAGGAGAGAACATGCAGATCCAGTTCTTGGTGAAGTCTCAGATGATGACAGTAGGTCATGGCAGTCATTAACTGTGTGTCCCAGTGTGGAGAGGATACTGTGGGGCCAACTCCCTGGCCACACGTGGTGGGACCCCCCTAGGCCTACACAGATCTGCAGCTCTTCGTGCTTACTGCCTTGTCTGTGGTGTCCTGAGAGCCTTGGTGGGAATGCCTATGATCTTAACACAGAAGAGCAGGTCTGGGACCCCGAGGTGGGCACACTCGCCTAGCCCCTTCCTACTGTTGGATACTCCATGCCCTTGAGGACCCAGGAGAACAGAAGCCATGCAGGTGCTGCAGTGGGCAGTGCAGCAGCCCTGAGCGCTGCTCTAAGGAAGCTTGCCTTCTTCTCACGTCCCTGTGTTTTACATAATTAGGTAAGTCACTTAATGTCCTATGTCTTGTTAGAGTAGCTACTAATCCTGAGAGCTAACAGAACTAACTAATTAGTGTAGAACAGTTTGAAAATATAAGAAATTCAGATGTGGAATCTAATTGCCCAGTCCTCTTGGAATTGACACTTGTACTGTATTCCTGATAGAGTGGCAGGCCTAGCTGCATCAGGGAAATGTGGGTGCAGTTTCTGGAGGCGGCGGCAGAAACAAGACATTTATCACAAAGCCCTGGGGTTGGCAATCCAGGGACAGGAAGAGGGACTTAGCTGGGGCCAGCTCCTCACTATCCCAGCACCTCAAGTCTGGATTGGTGGAGAAGGAGGAGGGCAGGGCAGGTCTAGAGCCTTCTTAATTGGTAAGTTGCTCAGAAAAAGAGAAGCACCCTCAGACTCAGACTTTGCTTGCCCCCACCCTAAGGGTACATCAACTAGCTTTTCCTGTGGTCCTATTGTAGAAAGAGACTAGTTTATGTTCTTTGGGGCATTACTTCCTCGGGATGTATGGAGCTGTCAGCAAACCATTAATCTCTCTTTAAACTATGGTGACAATATTTACATTTAAGATCAAGATGATGATTATGTGAAGAACTCCCTGGGAAGCTCTTCTCACAACTGGAAACACAGCAGCCAGTTAGTAGAGCAAACTTCTGGGCCATAAGTAACAGTAAGACAGGGCAGTGGCCAGGAATTCTACAGCTGATGCCCAGCTAGGAAGCCATCTGAGAGAGCTGGCTGGCCTCTGTCAGCTGGACATGTCCAGGCTTCAAGAAAGTAAAGTTTAAGTCACACACTAGTGGCTGAGCACTCAAACCAAACCCTGCAGGAAAAATGATCCAGACAAACCATGTATAAAAAAGCATTTCCGAAGGTCATTTTCAATTTACTAAAAACAATCCAGAAAGGAACAAAGTGTCCAGCATTCTGACTCATCCAAGAGAGACCACTTGGGTGGCATCCAACACCTGGGGCCTCTGTGTGCTTTTTGTTTTAGTGCTGTGTCCCCTTCATGCCGATGCTATGCAGAGTCCAGGTCCCTCCTGCAGACCGGCAGCCAGGTCTGTCCAGTCATGCTGCATCCACGTTTATGGTTCCTGCATCTGCACAGTGGAGGCATATCTCTCTCTCTCTGTCTCTCTGTCTCTGTCTCTCTGTCTGTCTCTGTCTCTGTCTCTCTCTCTCTCTCTCTGTCTCTCTCTCTCTCTCTCTCTCTCTCTTTCACTTCTTCAACAAGCATTTTACCAAAAAGGTAATATTACCAACAGAACTGACATGTGCGACCACATGTGTTAGCACCTATGATCCTCTCAATTCCCTATCCAGTGTTGGCTTTCTCCCCACAAGAAATAGAAAGTGCTTCTCCCCGAATCACTCACTTTTTTACAGCAAGAAGTCTAGACTTGATCTGAGGCCCTCTCAGATCCTGGACTCATAGACTAGGTAAGAGCATACTTACCTGATGACTCAAGCCTACAGTCTCTCACAAATAACCATGCATAGTTAGAACCAACTGTTTTTTCATTTTCATTTTCCTTTTTATCGGTACCGGGGATCGAACTCACGACCGCCTGCTTGCGAGGCAGGTGCTTATGCCGCTGAGCTAAATCCCCAGCCCCGAACCAACTGTTAAATGACCCAGGAAGTGAGAAAGAAAGCACCTATAACATATTGAAAAGGAGCCTTGCTCTGTGCGGTGGATTGATAACTGGTAGTCTGCTTGTAACACCACCTGAACTGAATCAGCAGGGGCTAAGTGTGGATGGCTCACCCATGGATTGTTGCCACGGTGAAAAGGAGAACTGGAGAAGAAGATGTAGTGTTGTGGGTTCTCCTGCGTTATTGTTGGTATTCCTGTTGTTATTGGTTTTCTGAAGGAGCTTGTTAAGTTTCTTGCCTGTTATAAACTTGGCTGTTCTCATTGTCAGAGAAACTCAGGACCTTCTTGTCACTGAGAACAGCCATGGTTCACTTTGAGAGAGCTCTGGTCTTCACCACTTCCTGGCTCCTGAGGGGAAGATGGTGAGCTAATCAGTCTCCAGGAGAAGCTTGTCACGCTGGCTTCCTGATACGAACTTCTCTGTGCTCATCGTTGAGGAGGAGCTCCGGACCACGTCACTGATGGCTGTGGTACTTTCAGAGGAGCCCTGGTCCCTACTTTGAGCATTACTTCCTAGCTCCAGTGCAGAACCCTCAACCTACTGGCATAGATCCTTGATCCCACTGGCACAGACTTTCTGGCTTTGACCACTGACCTTTGGACCTTCCCAGTGCGGACCCATGAAATGCTTGCATGAGACATTGTCTCAGACTCTAGGTTTTCAGTTAGATTCAAGCAGGACATTGCTGTGGGATCCAGACCCTCACCAAGATTCTTTGGGTCTTAGTGTGTGGACAGATTTCCTGCACTTTCTTCTATATTTGTCTCTTTGAATGACTGTCATAAAATCATACTATAAGTAATGTGCCCTGCGTGAAATTGTTCCTCTTACAAACCCTGAATACAGCATTCTGTGAGGCCAATGACTCTGGACTGTTGCTTGGTATTATCCTGCAATGATAAACATGTGCATCCTCAAAGTTACACAATTCTCTCCTGAGCACATTGCCCTGAGAAAACTGTGTGGCCATGTGTATACAATCCAGGCCAGAGAGGTGACAGTCACAGCACAACCATTCATGACAACAAAGGTGGTAATTAACTCACATATCCATCTAAAGAAAAATGAATAATTGCATAATGTCATGTTCACTTGGTGAAATATCATACAATAATGAAAATGAATAACAAACTGTATGCTATACCTGACTAAAGAGCTGAAAAATACAATGAGTAAAGAAAGCAATCTGCAGGGCATTGGTGCATGACATTAAATTCATTTTATTACTCTCACAAGCCATCCTTAAAGGCTATGTAATCTCTTTAAATAAATAAATGAATGCAGTATATATACATATATATATGTATATATATATATATATATATATATATATATATATATATATATGATAAACCTTTTAAAAGGTGAGGCAATGATAAAAATGTGAGCCATTCACTAAGGGTACAGGTGGAGAATGGATTATCAGAGTGACCCAGGCAGACCAAGCAGGATATTATTCCAGAAGTTGAGGTATACTTACATCACTGCACAACATATACAATAAACATATTTGCTTCTTTAAAAAAAATTCAAGCAAGTCCTTGAGAAATTTGTTGAGGACAGATATGTGCCTATTTCTAGTCAGCTTCTGTGTGTGGTAGATGAGCCCACCTGTGGTTCACCTTGACCATCTTGAGCTACTTTTGTGTGAGGGATTTTTCCTGGCCCAGAAGCCTGGGAAATACACTTTAACTCTCCAGCCAGTCAAGGATTCAGGCTGAAGCTGTGTCTGGGAGGTCCCCTCTCTAAACCCAGGAATCACCTGGAAGCAGAGGATGACCATGAGCAGTAGGCAGAGCCATGGCCTGACCACCCTGGGAGGAGCCTGGGGGCACCATTGAGCCATGCGACCACCCCCAGTGGCAGTCCGGTCACTCTCTGCTGTGTTCCAGGGCAGCCTGCTCCTGGCCACTCACTTCTCTTGTGGGACCAGATGGCTCCTCAGGTGGCAAAAGTGAACCCTACCCTACTTGACAAGGGCTTTGGCTCTGAGATCCCCTACCTGCAGGAGTTCTGGGGAACAGTCTTGGTCCTGAATCAGAGTAGACCTACACTAAAGCAGGACATAATGCAACTGACCTGATAGAAAAATCACCCACTACCAAAGACTCGGAGATGTTCAGGGGAAGGGCAGGATTTCTGGGGAGAGCCTGTGAAAGAATGTATTAAGTGGGGGGACAGTGCAACTTGCAGTGGGCTTAGAACCAATCCAAAGAGCCGGAGACTTTGATAGCCTCAGCTGCCATAATGGTTATTGCAACTTGTATTTGTGGATATTTTCCCAAAACTGAAGTGAACCAGTCCCTTTTAGAATAACTGACATTCTTTGTTTCTAGTCATAAAAATTTATATTTTTGAACAAAATTGGAAATTTGGAAGATTTCTATCTGCCACTATAGTTACATTTTCCTAATACTTAATGACTTTACTCAGACTGGTGATATTAACAAGTGTGTGTGTGTGTGTGTGTGTGTGTGTGTGTGTGTGTGTGTGTGTTTTAAATATCATGTAATGAAGTGTGTTAGTATTTAGAAGATTTCTATACCAGTGAGTCAGTGTTTCGAAGTGATCAGTGTGTGGAATTTAAAACTCACATACCGATAACAACAACCACCACAACAACAAAAGCCCTTACAAGGACTGGAATTTTGTGGGACAGAGAAGTGACCCAGTGGCTTCGGCTACTGTGCTACAGCTGGCCCCCACTGGCCAGGTTTCGGAGTGGAGTCAGAGGAGAATATCTGTGATTTTCTTATTGTTGAAATACTCTTGCTTTACCAACTGCATGTCTTTGTGAGACCAGAACTCCAAATGCATCATTTAAAAAAAAAAAAAGAATCACACCATTTGAATGAAGAAACTGCAATCTAGCTTCCTCTCTTAAAGCAAATCTAGCTTCCTCTCTTAAAGCAAATACTGCGTTAAGATTTGTATAAACAGAAAAAAATGCCTCTTTTACTAGTCTTTTTTGGAAAATTTAGGGATTTTATTTGTTTGTTCTTAAACTAAATGTGTTACTTAGTAGTGGCTTTTGTTTTCAAACAGATTAATTTTTTTTTAATTTATTGGTTTATTTTTAGTGTGCTAGCAGTACATATAGCCCGAATGTCTGTTATTAAGTATCTAAATAATTTTTAAGCATAAAGGTGAAGAGATAAGCAATTTCAGAAGTTACATCCAAAGAAAGTGATGCTACATAGTGAAGCACAGGAACTTATTTTTCAACAGAAATGAAATACCAGGAGGATTTTCCTCTCTGTCTACACTCTGTGCCATGGCTACAAAGTCCTAGGGCAGTGGTCGTGCCTGTGTCGCTATTAGGCTGCATTATTTTGATAAATCAGAAATAGTTTCCAAACCCACTTTTATTTTTTATATCAAGATTAGAACGCCACTGTCAAAAAAGTGGTTTAGAAAAAAAAGAAGAAAAAATGGCGAATTGCAGACCAGTAATGCTTTCAACAACCTTTCATCCTGATGTTCTCTGAGTTGATGGGTGAAATCAGCAGCTGTTTACCACCACTTCTGTTGCTTCACTGTGTGTTTCATAAGTGATTTTTAATCAGGCCCCCTTACAATGTATTATTGTTAGAAAATAAACCAAGAAACAAGAAATCGTAATTTAGTACCAGGAAGTTAATTCTGGAGACCTCCGACCTTCAAGCGGTCACATGGCTATTGATTTTCAATACCGTGAGGTGGCGTGCCACCATAAGCGTGGGGTTCAGTAAATTCCAAACACTTTCTCCCTTATCAGTTGAGTCCCTGAGTACTTGAGCATTAAGACAACAAATGTCCACAGTTAACGGCGTGTCACATGGCAGCTGGGTGGACGTGCCAATTTTCTAATGAAGTCGGGTTGTTGGCAAACACACCAGTCATCACATATTGAAAGAGGTCTTCTTTTGTGTATTTCCAAGCACTCTTGAGTGCTTCAAAAGATACCAGTTACATCCTTGTCTACGGGCTGGGCACTGAGGGAGAGGCATCCATTCACTGCCGAGATAAAAGACAACCAAAAGAAAAGTTAAAAGCAAAATGGAACTGGGTTTCATAGGAGATGTCAAATATTTTTTCCAGTTGTGCTCCACTGGAGGAAATATTCCAAATAAATGTGAAGGCATCAAAGCCCTCTCTTCCCCACTGGAAGAGGCGCTGTGAATCGTGATCATTCCTCACTCCAAGCTTGCCTCTATGTGGAGGAATCAGTGCCATTTTTCTTCATATTCAAGGAAAAACAATCAGTGCCTTTTGGGTCTAAACCAGTTTGTGGCTGTGCTTCATAAACCTGGTCAATGGAGAAGCCTCCAGGCCCTCAAGCAACCTGACCACATTTCTACCTCAGCAGCCACCCACTTCCTCCACACCCCAGCCTCCACTCCCAACCAATAATAAATTATGGCTGCCATCTTGTATTGATTATTGAAAATGTTATGTCTGTGGGAAGAAAATGCCATTGCTTTAAATATCAACATTACAAGGAATTTAAAAGTTCTCTCTCTCTCTCTCTCTCTCTCTCTCTCTCTCTCTCTCTGCATAAATGTGTGTGCTAAAAATTTCTAAGTAATGGGAAGGAGGGGGACAGTGGGTGGAATTATTAAATAACAAAAAAATCAATCCTTGGTTTGGCCTGGCCAGAAGAGCATTTCTCAGCTCAGGTAAGTAATTTAAAGTCAGACACACATCTCACACTGGACTTTTTACAGGAATGGTGAAATTTATAATGAAATTCAACAAGGAAACTGGAAAAACAGCCAAATTGGTGCAGCAAAGTGGTTAATAGGATCATTAGCCTTCTCGCTGTATTTTTTTGGACATTGTGTGCCTGTACCGTGGTACTCGAGAGCAGATTGCAGGAACAGGCTGACAGTTAGTAGCTAACTCAGCAGTGCCGGGTACAAACTGCCATCTTCCTGTGGATTTACAGCTGCCACTTCTGCTACTTCAATTAGTTCTATAGCACACAGATGTTGCTTAAATGTTGCTGCTAATGATACTGCAATAAGCGTAAGATTCATGCCATATTTTGAGGCACGTAAATTTCTCAAGTGGCACAATTAAAGTGGAAATATTAGGTGGTGAGAACTTGGCAGTCTCTCCAACTTGGAAGGCGCACCCGCTATGCAATAATGGGTCAAAAATTCATTCAAGTTTTACTGCTGTTCCGAGTTTTAAAAGACTTTTCACAGTTGAATGCAAAGTAGTAAAAACCAGGGTATTAGGAAATGAGAATGCAGTTCTGTTATTCAGACATGACTTTTAATTTCAAATTGAAATCACATGCTCCCTTTTCTGGATATGACCGAAGGGAAAAGGTACAGGCTAAGGAAATTTTGTCTTTAGAGTAAAAATCCTGAGTGGCAAAGAATTCATTGCTGGACCAGTGTCAGAATCAGCATTTACCCAAGATTTTAGGGAGGGTGCGGCCCTGGGCATGGTGGAAGCAACGTCCTTAAACAGCACGCACCGACCACTGACAAACCATGGGTTGGGACACACACATAGACACATGCTCGGCCTACTGTGCTACTCAGGCACACATACACGGGTACACTTACACTCAGACCTGCTACCCATACCTCCTATATATGTGTGCACAAGTGCAGATAAGCCCTTACACTTTTATGGAGACACAGGCATACACAGCCCTCTTTCTGTACCTCTTACACATATACATGTGCACACATGCACAAACTATCCTTATGTACATGTGTGCACATGAACATAGATTCAGTCTCTGCCTCCTACATAAATGGAGAAAAAAAGGCAAGCGGGACTTCTGCGAGCCTCCACTAGAATTTCTCATCCTCATTTGTCATCCAAAGCATAGTGCACTGCCTGTCGCCAAATTTTCTTTTCCATGAAAAACCTCTCCTTCAGAGAAGAGCTTCTTTCTGACTGGTTGTCAAACACACTTTTGATTTTCTCACAGGCTGACTTAAAAAGCCAGTCATCTGGGCAACACCAACACGCACCAGGGCTCTCTGCTCCTCAGATCTTTGTGCAGGGTGATCCCCCACCCCCACCCTATTTTAACTTATTGATTGGAACTGTCAAGTAAATGACTCTGTTGCACTTAATCAGGATCATAGACATCCCAATTAGAATTCGAGACCATGTGCCCAAATTGTGTGTGTGTGTGCTGGGGAGCCAGCTCAGGGAGCTCCACCTGGGTCCCTCTGGTGTGTCTTCTCAGGATCATTCTGAACCAGTGGGAGCATCTACCTGAAGTCTGCCTGTGAGCTCGGTGTTGTCTTGTAGATATTTGCCAAATACCCATTATCCCCTTAAATGACACAGATCACCCAGTGAAGCCTTCCCTAGGCTTTCGGACTCTAAATGAGTAACAGGAATTTAATAGTAAATCCTTCACCATTGTTCTCTTGCCTCCCCCCAACTCACCCTCTCCCTCTTCTGTCCCATTCTTTCTTTCCCTTCCCTGGCCCTTGCTCTGTACTTATACCACTTGGGTTATTTACAGCAAATCTTACAGATGTCAGTATTGTCTTGTTCTGAAGCAAAAGGACAATGAGTTCCCGCTGACCTCAGTACTGTAGATCTTGCTAGAGCACAATATGTATTTTATATGGGCAGTGAAAAGCCTACAAGTAATTGAGAGAGAGAGAAATGTCACTGTAGCATTTCTGTTGACACTGCACTCTGCGCAGAGGGAAGCCCAGGTCCTGGCGGCAGGAGCGCCATGGCTGTGCTGGGTACTAGGAATATGTCCTTTAGAAAAGAGGAGGTAGTGGAAACAAATCTGAGCACATTTTCCAACTAATGAAATATTCCCAGGACCAGAGGACCACAGGAGAAGTCTGTGGGCTGCTTGCTGTTAATACGAATGCATGTGGACTCGGAACCCAGCTGCTAACTCGGATCTGCTTTTTCCAGCTCTCTTTATTGTCTTCCATAATGCTTAATGTACTGTTTGTATATGTTGTCCTTGCACTATATTTTGATGTGCTCTCATATATTTTATTCATCTCTGGCTTTCTGCGAAGGCAGGCTCACAGCAACACTACGAATAATTATTTGCCACCATCAATCAAGTGTCTTCGTGGTTGCCTTCTCAGGGGACAGCCTTGATTTTAAGCATGACATGTAATTCTTGCTCATTGGGTCCATTCTGTCCTTTGTTCTGGGGTCTGTCAGCAGGCTCATCCAGCAGGACGCTGAAGAGCAGCATACCCCGAAGAGCACACTCCCTCAAAGGGAGCTGTTTGGTGCTCTTGAACTCTTCTTGGGCTTTAATAGTGGGAAGGAGCAGCTCATCCTGGTGGATGTGATACACAGAGGATGGCACAAGTTCATTAACTCACATTGCTCCGCTGAGAGCCAGAATACGCCAGGCCCAATGACACAATGTTCCACATGACCTCTGGTGTTGATATTTAAGAGGGGGTCCCTGAAAATAAGGCTCCAGGCACCAAAACAAAATCCCAAAACTGTCCTCTGAGCAGGAGGTGTTCGGTGAATGATGTAGAAGATGGGCTAGCCCCAGTCTCTCTGCCGGCTTCGTCCTGCCACAGCTGTTGCTCCTGGATGCCTCTTATCCTCTGATCATCAGCCTGTATTCTGTGAGCTGAGGCAGTTTCCTGGCCTTTGGGGCTGTATTGTTTGCTGTGGATATATGACAGACAAATGAACGGACTCTCTTCTCTAGTGCTGGCCTTGGATCCCAGGACAGCTGCTGCCTCTGAGACTTCAGCTCCATGGCAGCAGGACACTGGGCTGATGTTTAAAAGGAGGCAAATTCCTAGGTCAACCAATTATCTGGAGTGGTACTGTCTGACTTGTCACAGTTGCCTTGTGGTCAATGTCTGTCTGTCCGTCTGTGTATTCTTGTGCGCACGGTATTACTGTTTCCAAGTTCAGGTGGAGGGGACATGGAGGTCAAGCAGGGGCAGAATGACAAAGACGTCCTCTTCCCTTGGTAGCAGGTATTTAGCAGATGGGAAAATATTAGCAGATGGGAAATCAGCAGATACATTTAGATCAAGATGCAAATTTAAAAGCTGCCAGCCTCCAGTACTAAATATTTACACTGAACATCCTACTCCATCAGCCAGCTTCTATTTTTGATGAGCCTGTGCAACTGCTCTTATTACAAAGTCATGTGAAAATCAAGGAAAGAAAATTGCACACTTAAAAACAAATTCATCATGAATTAAATTTCAGCGTGAAAATAGAATTTCCAAATTTCTGTTGACTCTTGGACTTGTGTCCTGAAAGAACATACACTTGTTCATGAGCAAGTTATTAACATAAATCAAAAAGTACTCAATACAAAAAAATCCTAAATAGCAAAAATGACACTCTGGTCCCCAGGAAACAACCCTGCTAGTAGTAGAACACAGACCCTTGGACCTGCCATGTCACGTTCACAGACAGATTCTTCACCTCCCTCACAACTGTCACCTTATGTTTGTGCAGAACCTCTCTGGCACTTTGACATGCATTTCCCTACGAATTCTCTGGAGACTATGAAGTGAGGACTCTAACTTACATTTTACACCGGGAAACTGAGGCTGGGATTTAAAAGTCTCTAGGACATATATGTTGTGAGAATGGGAGACATGGGCTGGGGATTTAGCTCCGCGGCATAAGCACCTGCCTTGCAAGCAGGCGGTCATGAGTTCAATTCCCAGTAATGATTAAAAAAAGAATGGGAGACATCGAATCAGTCTTTTTGTCTACAGATTTTTTGGGAGGCTTTCAGCTATGTTTTGGGAATCTTAACTGAAAAATGTCAAGAGAACCCTCTACCAAATTCAACAATTGCTGTCTTTTGTGAATGAATGTATTCCAACTAGCATTTGAATGCCCATGTGGAGATACTACCTTGAGTAGCGGTAGCATTCTAGTGGCAAGGATGACAAAGAAGGTGATTGTGTTTGCAGTACAGAATGCAGGTGGCAGAATTTAGCCTGATGTGAAAGTTTCTTGTAGCCTATTATCTTGCAAGTCTAAGGATAGGACCCAGATTCTAAAAACAGAATGACTAGCACAGATGACATGAAATATTCATTTCACCAAAGAGGCCCTCAACCTAAGTAGATGGTCCCTGCCTGCTACCTGGGTCTTGATCTACCCCTGTGTACTTGGCCACCCTAATTTAAGTGAGGACACTTAAGATCCTCAAAACTTGAGTAAGAGCATGGATTGGACCAATATTTGTCATGACAAAGACATACCTTGCTAGCCCACAAAGAAGTTACTCCAGTGTTGGCCCTGATTAATTTTGCTGTTCTATGTATATTACAGTGTGGTTACCTTGGTAACTGCCAGGTGAGTTGTTCTGTTTCTGTATTTAACAGCTTCGGCTCAGAAGCCCACCCCACTGGTGTCAGAAAAGCAGGGCAGACCAGAAAACAAGCAAGATCCTTTAGACTCTCCAGCCCAGGAGGCTTCAGGTGACCCCACTGACCTGAGTTATTCTGCCTTCACAGCCTTGCATCGGGACTCTGTCCCTGCCACATCACCCTCCCTGTCCAGTAGCAAGGTGCATCCCCTTTTCTTGGAATTTCTAACTCTTGTCTCACCCCTGCCAGACACCAAGCTCTATAAAGGCAGGGACATGTCTTCATCTGTCACTACCCACTGGTCTCCAGCCCTAAGGAGCACCTCATATGCTGAGCAGGCCCTTGATACACATCTGCTAGGGAAACCTATCTGAATATGGTGACTGTCTCCCCACAGGATTTAAAATTCTGCTGTACAATATTCAATATGCCTCAATTTCAACAGACTTCCAAATTTAATTCTTGAAAATAATCTGTTTTCCAAATATCTCCCATTGTAATTGGACAAACTTTGACACTTTTAAAAATCTATTGAGAAAGAATCTTCTAGGTGCTAATCACATGAGAGTTCAAGCATCGAGGTAGGAGGAATGGGGCCCTGCAGCTTGCTGTCAGTTCAGCCTCCTTTCTCTGCCTCTTCCTTTTTCATTCTGCTTTTTTCTTTCAGATCTGAATGATTTTCCCTATGTTCAGCCTACCATCCATATTAATGTAAGGCATTACTTCTCTCTTTCTGTCTGTGTCTGCATTTAAGTTCATTCATTGTAAGAATTCAACTTCAGTATGATAAAAGGCATATACCATAGTAATCCCTGACTTACAAATGAGTTCCGGTCCAGGAGAATGTTCCTAAGTCAGATTTGTTGGGAAGTCTGAAAAAGTGAGTCTTATACACCTTTGACACAAATGTTCAATGTGTGTCGTTTTGAGTGTCCTAGGAGTCCTCTGCACATCACCACTGCTTTTCCTCTTGCTTCCAGACATCCGGGGCTCTAATTGAGCCCTGTACTACTGTACACGGAAGGAACAGTACAGGAAGCACACAGCAGCACAGCTGTGATAATGTCAGGCAGACACACGAGCTACTTCCACGAGTTGTTCCCACCTACAATTGTTCATAATGCGAGGTCCATTTGTAACTGTGGAAGTTCCCAATTCAGCGCTCATAAGCTGGGACTTACTGTATGAGGAGCCCTCAGCCAATGCCATCCCTCCTGGTAAAGCATTGCTGTGCTCCTTCTGAGAGGGAACCACCACTGTACCACAGCCCCCTTCTCCTGGACACTTCACTGACAGCTGGCAGGAGAGCAAGTAAAATGAATTTCACAAAGAAGGAAAAGGAAGGAGCAAAACTGTCCTTATTTAAAGATGATTTCATTGTTTCATTGAAAATTTGAATGGATCAACAAGGAAAAATCCTACAGATCCAATAACATGAACTTAGCAAGGTTATGGGATACAATGCCAATATGGAAAAACAATGGCGTTTCTATATTCATACTATCAGCACACAAGTGGAAAGAAGTACGAAATTTTAAACCATTACTATTTAAATAGCAACAGAAAGCAAAATGCTTAAGAAGAGATATAATGAGTAACATGTATAGTCTCTACTGAGAATAGCAAAATGGTTTCTAGAGATTAACATCTAAATAAATAGATGTATACCATGACCATGACTTGGAAAATCAGCATTATTAAGATGTAATTTTCCAAAACCGATCTAAAATTTCAAAGCAATTCCAATCAATCATGGCAGGCATTTTGCAGAAATTGACAAGGTTTAATTTTTATATGGAAATGCAAAGAACCTCAGGGAAGCAAAAACCTTGGAAAATAACAAAACTGAAAGGCTTTAACAAATGTATTCATAATAACTGAAAGTTGAAAACAACCTAAATGACACCCAGCAGAAGAATGGATAAGCAATTTGTGGTATATTCACGCAATAACATACTCTCTAGTAATAAAAAGAAAAGCCCTCTCTATAAATGCAACAACATGGATAGATCTCATAGATACCAGACAGGGTGCAAGAAGCCAAACACGGAGGGTACAAATACTCTTCACTCATTCCATTTCTGTGATGTTCTAGAACACACAAAACTAATACATGCGGAAAAAAAAGAAAGGATGGTTATGTAGGGTGAGCTGAGACAATAAAATGGGAAGTAACAGATGGAAACTTTTTGGGGTGGTGGAAAAATCTATATTTAATAAATATGCAGGCTGAATGAATGTATCTCTCATTCACCAAACATGTTCAATTAAGACTTAGAGTATTTAACTTTTACACCAAAGGAGGTCATACTGAGGCTTAGGGGCAGGAAGAACAAATGAAGCAAGGAGAGGAAAATGCTGATGGTTTTTGAAACTGGCTTATAGGTATGTGGGGCTCCTACCATTCTGTTTACTTGGTGTATATTTGAAATTCTCCACAATAAAAGACCTTTTTTTTTAAGTGTAGCAATAAAGACGTAGGTAATATAAACACTTCAATAATGTCTTACTTTGAGCACAATAGTTGAAACTATGCACAATAGTTGAAAACTGTGCATTTTTTTTTTTTTTTTTTTTTTTTGGTACCGAGGATCACACTCATGCTTGCCAGGTGGGTGCTTATGCCACTGAGCTAAATCCCCAGCCTGTCCAAAAAAATTTTCATCTAATTTTTAGGTCTCTGTTTTGTAGCTGACCAGCTGAGCTGAACGTCACTGTCCTTGGGCTCAGGTCCCTTGGGATTGTCCCTCAGCTGGTGAATGGCGATGCTGCCCACTTCCTTTATGAGGAATCTCTGAACAGAGATGGTATCTGAAAGTGACTTGGGGATAATTGAGCTGCTTTCTTAACATCCATTGTTACTTGACATCTTTCTCTAAGGTCAAAGCTATGTCTTCCCAGCATTTGTTAAGTGGTGTGGCCAGTGGCCACTAGCTCTAAAAGACAAGGAAGATATAAGCAAACTCTACGAAAAGCAGACAGCTTGCAAGACCTTCTGGGTCATTTTAAGGAAAGAAGTGTAGAGATGATGCTGATAGATAAAATCAACTTCAAAGGAAATATGGCTTTCAGTTTCCCACTCCCCAAAACAGTCAGGCAAGAAAAGTGTGGGAAATGCAGGCTGTGTAAAACACCATCCTAGTGATGCTGTTAACTGCAAGTTTGAAACTTGTTTCTGCATCCACCCATCTGTGCCGGGCCTTTTCCTCTCTAGTAGCACCAGTCGCTCCATGTGAGTTTGGTCCTCCTGTGAGCACATCTCTCTTCCACGCTTGGTGCTGTAGATGTGTGTGTGATAGAGAATGCCCATCGGATCCTGCCCATAGCCCCACAGGCAGCCAGCCTCTGCTCAGCACGTTTCTAACTTCAATAAATGGTTTCATGTCTTTTCTATTCTATGTAATTGGTGAATTTAAAATGGGCACCATATGTTCTTTTTTGCAACCTCAAGAAAGGTTCTCAGGGTTTACAATAACAACACAACCCGCCATTACACTGAATCATTTTTATTCTTATTGTTAAGTACAAAGGCTTTCCTTTGGACTGTTTCACACATACAGTGCTGTTTCCAAATTGAACCCTAAATGGGTATAGTTCAGTGGGTCAAAGATATCCTGACAATGCTGGCATCCATAATAACTATGTTTTGGTATTAATGATAAATAAACCAATGTATAGGCTTTAACATTTATAAAATACTGGAATACCTATTATCCAAATAATTAACCAGCGATAAATTCTGGGCTTTGTATATCACATAGCCATTCATAAAGATCAGTTTATGGGTGAGAAAAAAAAAGCCCTAAAGAACAAGCAGAAAAATTAACAAATGCTTGAAGTATGTTAGGATAGCCCAGCTGGCACTGCCATGCATGGCCTGCCTATGCTAGTAACATGGGAGAGACCCCGTGCCCCAACTGCCTAGGATAGAAAGAAGCAAGGGCCTCTTGACATCCTGCAGAGACTCAGAATTAAGACTTGTTAGGAATACTCAGTGGGAAGCCACTGTACAGACGCTGAGCTTTGCAGAGGTCTGCCAGGCCCAATGAAAGGATAATCCTGGCCTGCAGGGCACCATTCTCTGTGACCTGCCTCAGGTGATAATTTTGCTAGGTATGGAGTTCTTGGGAGATTTTGGGAAGCTTTGGCTGCTGACCAGATAACCAGGCTCACCTGGACAGGGTTTCTTTCTACCTGTCTCAGTTGCCACAGGAGACACCCACCAGCTAGCAGAAGGGGGTGTGGTCCTTGGTGCTCAGCTGACGCCAGCACGCTGGAGGTGTGTCGAAAATTCTATTGCTAGTATGCGCAATAACCAAGTCAGAGAAAATACAGCCTATGCTTACCTAGGGGGGACAAGGCGTGCTGCTAAGGCTGATACCCAAGCAGCAAGACATCACACACCATAAGGGTAAGCTCACTTTCACGGTTCCCACCACCCCATCCATCTTTGTGGAAATACAAGCTGCTTTAATTATTTTTAAGACAAATCAAACTTACTTCAGAAAAGAATTAGCTCAGAAGTAGCTATAGATCCCCTAGAGAGCTGATGGCTTCAGCTCCTCCTCTCCAGCAGAGATGCTTTTTTATTATTTTGCCTTGATTCCTACTGTTTCTCGTTATTAATGCAATATAGAACTTTCTCCAAGAAAAGCATGGAAACCTTAGGCCTTATTTTAATTCCACTGTTGTTTTGTCTAAAAAGTATGGGGTGTCACCCACAGCATGCTGGAAGAGCCTAATGCTGTCCACACATGGAGCCCAGGAAGACCCAGAGGGGCTCAGTCCACCTCTGCAGCACACATCTGGCTCTGCTTAAGCTACCTGTGTCCCAGTGAGGAAAGGCAGAGGAGAGATGGAAAAACCAAGCTCTGATGCCCTGAGTGTGCAGGGGGCTCACCCATTCTCACCCTGGAACTTATCTTCCAGGCCAGGATTTGTGGCATAGAGGTTAGTATAGGACAATCAGGTGGAGAGACACCTAGCAAAGCCCTGCCCCAGTGGCGGAGGCAGGAAGGGGCTTCCCTGCAAGTCTCTAAGTGGTTAGAAGGGCTGGGGAGAGGTGACGCAGAAAGGTCTACACTGGAGCCTGTCCTAGGCACAAGGAAAACAGGGTAGTTCGTGTACATGAAGAGCAATGCCAGTCAATGAATTTACGTAATCTATACCCTATTCCAGATTAAGCTACATCCCAATCTAGACACAGACATGTGCACATTCATGTACCAGAAGGGAAAAGTAACCAACTATTTACAGATAGATGGAGATGGAAAATATGGTGGGTCCGTGTAGCAGAATATTGTTCAGCCTTGAAAGGGGCTAAAATTTAGGCACACTTCAACAGAAATGAATCTGGAGGGCATGGTGCTAAATCAAATAAGCCAGTCACAAAAGAGAAAGTGCTGTGATTCCACTGACCAAAGTCTCTGGAGCTGTCACATTCATGGTACCAGAAACGCTGGTAGAAAGCGGATGCAAAATGGCAAGGTGATGAGGAATGAGACATCTGTGCTTAATGGACACAGTTGCAGTTTAAGAAGATGAAAGAACTCCAGACGGAGGATGGTGATGGCTGCATGATGCCAATGTGTTTAATGCCACAGAAGTGGACATTGGAAAAGTACTAACATAGTAAATGCTATGTATATTTGCCCAAAATTCTTTTTTTTTATTTAAGGAGAAAAAGAAAAAAAAAACATAAAAAGGGTACAAGTTATACAGAATTTCAGAAAAAATAATAGGAAATCACTAGTTAATAGATTACATATTGTTATCTTAGAAATTGTTGTTCAAGTTACAAAATTAAAGCATATAAAGTGGACTTTCAAACAGTGAGTCTGGAAACAGTTTTGTTCAGTGATCCAACAAAACTCAGTAATATGGTTATCTATCTTATACACTTAAATATATATGCAGTTATATTCTTTAGAGCACTTTCTTTTCCTTTCTTTTGTACAATGACAATTACACATTTTGGGTTTTATTACTCCCACAGTTCTTATTACTTTTTTTTTGAAGAGAGTAAAACCAAATGTGACATAACAGAACAGAGTCAGTCAAATCAAAAGGATGGACATAATAGATAATGTAAAAACAAAATACTAGGTGATCAACAATGGTTACCATACTGCCTCTTGCTATCTCAAAAAGAATTGCCTATATCATCAGTTCTAATAAAATTGAACAAAACAGTAAAGAATAAAACCAAAACTTTGGAAACATTATAGGACTTTAAAAGAAGATAATAGTCAACCAGAATGAGCATCATAATGAATCTTATTGTCTTCACAGTTGTTGCCTATACTTTCGAACTTGGTACTATCAAGCAAAGCAGAATAGAGGAAAATCAGTCAAAGCAAGATGGTGAGTGCTATACAGGGTTTCAAATCAAGTTAAAAAATGAGACTGAGATAAAAGAGGGCATAACAACAAAACAGCGCAGGTCAAAACATAACCATTTAAGCAAAATAATGTTTCACCACAAGATATCCTGACATAAAAGTACTTACCATAGTGTCTCTTTCCTTGAAATCTTTGAGTATAACTTTGTATACTGTAGCACCAAACATATCAAGACAATGTAAAACCATTCAAGAGAATGACAGTATTACAGGGTATTTAGAACCAACTATCGGAAAATGAACAATGGTTTCTGTATAATGTCCTTGTATACAAAAGTTTTTGCTTATATTATCACATATAATAAAATACAATAAGATACAACCTGTTAAGACCGATGGAGACAGAAGAATAAAAGCTTGATGGGACTTCAAAGTAAGATGATACTAAATCAGCACTAGCTATTATGATGTCTTGTTTTCTCCAAAATAGCTGTTCCTACCATCCAATCTTCTCTGCCTCATTTCTGTTGAGATCTTTTTCTGTCGTTTGTTGTCAGTTTGTCTTCTTCATTTTGCTTTCTGCTCCATTCATTGTGGCCTCTCTGCCACTGTTTCTGAAGTCTTGGTATTTTCCTTTTTTAGAATATCCTGCAGTATTCTCTGTAGAGTTAAATTGGTGGTTGCAAATTCCCCTAGTTCCTCTTTATCCTGGAAGCACCTCGTTTTTCCATCAATTTCTAGGAACAGTTGTGCAGGATATATCAATCTTGGCTGGAGGTTATTATCTTTCAAAGCTTGAATTATTTTCCCCCATGCTCTTCGTGATTTGATGGTTTGTGCTGAGAAGTCTGCTGTAATTCTGATGGGTGTTCCCTTGTAAGTGATCTGTTTCTTGTCTCTGATAGCTTTTAGCATTCTGTTCTTATATTGGATTTCTGGAATTTTAATTATTATATGCCTGAGTGTAGCTCTGTTTGGGTTGTAGGTGGCTGGGGTCCTGTATGCCTCATACATCTGAGTATCTTTACCTTTTGCTAAATTAGGGAAATTCTCTTGACTTATTTCTGTGAATAGCTTTTGTAGTCCATTTGTTTGTGTCCCTACTTCTTCTTTTATGTTCTTAATTCTTAAGTAATAGATTCTCTTATCTTCTAGCTTTTGTATTGTTTTTTTCTTGTTATTTTTAATAAGTTTTTCATTTCATGCTCCCATATTACAAATCTGCCCTCCAATTCAGATAATCTATCCTTAGTTTCTTTCAAGCTGTCATGCCAGCTTTCGATAGAGTTTTTAGTTTCCTGGTAATCTCTTTGAAACTGCTTCATGTATTCTATGTTTTCTCTATTTTCTCCATCAAACAATTGTCCCCTTTTTTTTCTGTTCTTCCATTCCACCATCTGTTTTTTCTTGAGTGGTGCTTAGCATTTCTCTAACTATTCTACTTATATCTTGCTTTATTTCATTAAATACTTCATTTTTAAACTCATCTATGAGGCTCCGGAGATATCGCTTTATGTCTATTGGTTCCATGCCTGATATTGCATGTTTTCTGTCTTCCTTTGCATTTCCCTTTCCTGGATCAGTGTTCTCAGGATTGGGGACTGATCACCCTTTCTTGTTGCTTCCTCTTCCCATACTTTTTGTTCCTTTCATACAAGTGAATGTAGGAGGTCCAATTTTTTTCTCTTCTTCAGTTACAGTTTATTTGAATTGTGCCAGCTAGGTGTTCCCGCCCACTGCAGTGTACTAGGGAGACACAGACCTGGGCAGCCTCTGCTGGGCCCGCCCCTCCACGTCAACCTACCGAAGGCTTCACCACTAGGGTGCACCTCCAGGCGGTGGGACCTGGTTTGGGCTAGCCTACTGGGTCTTAGTCAGTGGTGTCATGCAGGCCAGGCACTCCCCACCAATCCCGCTTGAGAGGGGAATATGTGACTAATGTCACTGCAGCGCCCTGTTCCGGGAAGTCTGCCCGGTCCCAGTATGTCCTTTGCTGGAGCCTGCTATTCTATGAAAGGGTCCCCATTCCTCTCATTCAAAACAAGTCGATGTAGGGCTCCCTCCTAGTACCACTCTCAACTCTGTTCGCAGATTCCCACTCTCAGAGCTTTCACATGTCTCTCTCCCTGCCCTGCAGATTTGGACGCAGCAGCGGCAGCAGGAAATTCAAATCGCGGCTTCCAGTGGTGCGGGTTCTAGCTTCCACGCTGAGATTTTATCTGTTCCTGTTATAGCACCAGGATTGGATTTCCAGTTGGTTTCTCTTAGCTTAGTTCATTCCTGGGTCTGCAGGGTGTATCTCCCCTTGCTTAGGACTCCTCGTACCGCACCATTCCTGGATTGTAAGCGGGGTATCTCAGAGAGCCTCCGTAGCTGCTGCTATCTATCCGCCATGTTCTTCCGGAAGTCTTGCCCAAAATTCTTAAAATTTAAAAAGACTCAGAATTTCTCTATCATTTACCTCCTTCTAGTAAACCCCCTCCCCTGGAAGAACCCCTGTTCTGCCTTCCACAGCCATGGAAGGGTTCTGGCTGAAGTTCAGGTAAGTAGAGACACAGTAAGTGCAGCTTGGCATGGGCTTCTCAGCTTTTTGATACCCGGTCATGTTGCTGCATCTCAGAAGTTCGTGAATCTGCTTATTGCTGATCGATTAAAAATATGCCAGTTACCTCATTCTTTCCTTTGTTGATAGGTACTAAGTTATTTCCAGATCTTGACTTTCATAAATAAAACTGCTACAAATATTGCTCTGATTTTTTGCACATAAATGTATTTTCTTTCTCCCAACATAAACATATTTTCTTTCTCCCAGGTTATCGAATACCATGAACCTGCTGGGCGGCAATTTCCCTTTAGAGGCACTATCCGTTTTCCAAAGTAGTTGTACCATTTCACACACCCACCAGGGGCCTATATTGCCGCACCCTGGACAGCATTTAGGCTTCTCATTGTTTTGCATCTCAGCCCTAAGGGACATGTCCTGAGACTTCATAGTGGTTTTATTTTGCATTTCCTGGATGACTAATGATATTAAGCAATGTTTATGAGCTTCCTGGCTGTTCATACGTCTTTTGGGTGACAAAGCTGTTTGTTCCCATTGCTTGTTTTTACATTTATCACCTTCTTGTTGAGTTGTATGAGTCCTCTATGTATTCTAAAGACAATTCCTGTGTTAGTTATATATGTTTGGGATATTTTTTCCTGTCTGAGGCTTATCTTTTCATTTTTGGAGCAATGACTTATTTAAGCAGCAAAGATTTGTTAGAGTAGTCAGCAGCTACGGGGTGTTTGGAAGGGTGATTAAGAGGCCGAGTGTTCAGGAACAATTTCTGGATGCAAGGCCAGACCAAAACTACCACCAGCATCCCCCTCCTGCTATCACATTCAAGCAGCTCCACTGCTGCCTTCCACATTGTTACACTGAGATAATTTTACCCGGCTAACAAAGAGTTGCAAAGATGGTACAAAATGTTTCCTCTCTTTTTCTCCCAGCTCAACCCCCATAACATCAAAGCCAGCCAACAAGCCAGGATCCAGTGCTGGTAATTAATCACTGATCTTATGTAATTTTCCCACCTTTTCCTCTCATATTGGTTTTCTGTTCCAGGATTTTTTCCAAGAGACCATATTGTTATCTCCTTGGTCTCCTCAATCTGTAGCAATTTCTTAGACTCTTTTTTTATTACCTTGACTCAGTTCATTTTGTTTTTGTTTTCTGACATTCTTTTTTTATTTTAAAAAGCATAACAGAAAAAAAGCGTAGAGATGATACAGAATTTCAAAATAAAATAGGAAATTAACACTAATATATTGCATATTGTTATCTTAGAAATAGTTGTTTAGTTTACAAGGTTTAGGCACAAAACATAATCAAACAATCAATGAAAGCACAAACTGTTCCTTTGGATGAACTAACACGGATTACTGGCACAGCTATCTATGTTGTCTATATCTATATATTCATGTATTTATATACGTATACTTATATACATGTACTCTTTTCCCTTCTTTGGTCTCTCCTTTTCCCCTATCCCAGTTGTTCTTTCCTTTTGAACACTTTCTTTCCCTTTCATTATCAAAAGATGTATTATACATTTTGGATCTTATTATTCTTTCAGTTTTTCTTTTTTTAAAACTAGGGAGACAATATGATATTTACATGGTCTCAAGTTGTTTCCATTTCCTATAAAAGCCTCCAGATTATCCTTGTTTATAGCTAAGTAATATTCCATTGCATGAAAATGCCACAACTTTTTTTATCCATTCCATGGTTGATGGGCATTTGGGTTGTTTCCAAGACTTAGCTATTATCAATTATGCTTCTATAAACATGGGTGCAGATATATTGCCGTAGCATGATGTAACAGATGCTAGCTGTATAACTACCTTAACTATCTTGTACATATGTATATTTTTTCCCTTTACCCCTTCTTCCTTTTCCCCAACACAGTTTGTCCCTCCCCTTGAATGGTTTCTTCCTAAGTCATAGTATCTATTGTACACTTTTTTTATTTTAAAGAGAAGAAAGAAAAACCAGAAAAATCAAGATGCAAACGAACCTCAAAAACAACAAGAAAAAGCAAAATGATAGCAGCAACAAAAAAAAATAACAATAACTATATAGGTTTTCAAAACAAGATGATAGTAATTTAATAGCGGTTGTTATACCGCATATTGTTTTCTTTTTTTTTTTTTTTTTTTTTTTTTTGTCTTTTTCGTTTTTATCGGTACCGACTGCCTGCTTGCAAGGCAGGCGCTTATGCTGCTGAGCTAAATCCCCAGCCCCTATACCGCATATTGTTATCGTCAAAATAGTTGTTCAGGTTACCAGACACAAGAATAAAACAAAACAGTACAATGAAACAAAACAGTGGGTTTCAAAAACAAGGAAGAAGAAACCCCCCACAATTGGTACAAACAGATGCCCAGACCAGCAGCCCCAGGCCTGCAGGGTCAATCAGACAACTTAGGGATTAAGCTGTTCCTTTCACCTCAGCTGCTGTCCTTCCCTGAGTCCTCCCAATCAGCCAGTTGTTTATGGAAAGGGCGTGTTTGCTTTCCCAGTTTCCCAGCCCACACACCAGCTCATTCACAGGAGGGTGTGCTCTGTCCTCTTGCTGAGTGGTCACCTCCCGATCCCCATGGTGGTGCCTGGTTCAGTTCGTTTTGTGAGTATCAAAGTTCATGTTGTTAGCCCTTGACGCCTATAATGCCTTATTAAAAAAATCACTATTCCTAGTAGTCTTCCTTTCAGTTATTAGGCTTTTCTCTATTCATCTGTGAAAAAATAAAAAGGCTACATCTCTTGCTCTTTTGTTCTATGCATCTTATTTCTTTTTCTTGCCTTATTTCACTAGTGGTGATTAGAAGTGGGAAACATGAACCTTCTTTCTGTTCCCTACTTCATGGGAAAATCTTAATATTAAACATGATGTTGGTTATAGATTTTGAATGGATGCTATTTATCTCAGAGGACATTCTCCATTCTTTATTTGCTGAGAGGTTTCAAAACAGATGAGTTTAATTTTATCAAACATTTTTCTTTACCTCTTAAGATGATTGGACTGTGTTTTTGTTACTCTGCTAATATGAATTACAAAAGATCTTCAAATGTTAAAAGTTTTGAGCTCCTTGAATAAACTCACTTGCTCATGATATATGATATAGAATGTTTATATATTGCTGGACTTGATTTGCTAATATTTTGTGAAAATTTTGTATATCTTTGTTCAAGAAAGATAATGACCTATAATTTCCTTTTGCTCGTTTGTCATTCTTGAGTTTTCATGTCAGGGTTATGGTGACCCAATCAAATGTGCTGGAGATACTGTCTCTTTTTCTTTTCTCTGAAAGAGTTTGTGTAAATTGGTCTTATTCACCCCACAAATTTTTGGTGAAACTTACCAGTGAAGCTCCCTGAGGTTATGGGTTTGTTTTTTTTTTTGTTTTTTTTTTTTTTTTTTTTTTTTTTGGCAGGGGGACAGTCTTTGACTACTACGTGATGTAATAAAAAAATTGATTTAGGCCTATTTGCATTTTTATTTATTTTGTGTCAGCTATAAAATTTCACATTTCAAGGAATTCATACCTTTCCATTTAGTTACTGAATTTCAGGTATAATGAGCTTTATTGTACCTCTTTACTAATCTTTTAACACCACTAGGATCTGTAAAAGTCTTCCATTTTTTACTCCTGACATTAGTATTTAAGGTTTCATTTTCATTTGTTTTGACTGGACTAGTCACACTAAATATAATAGTTTTCTGTTACTGCATAAATCATCCCCAAATTTAATGGTTTAAAACAACAATGACTGTTTTAGTCTTCACTTTTCCGTAGGTAGTCAGGACATCTTTTATATGGGTTCCATTGTATCTGACCTACATGGTTGATCTAGCTAGCAGGCGAGCAGGCTGGGCTCATAGGCAAGGCCCCTTCTACTGGCTGGTGGCCAGAGCACCTCAGCTTGCTATTGTGTGGGCCTCTTGTCCTCCTGTAAATCAGAAAGTCTGCCTTTCATGGTGGTCTCAGAACCACATTTGAACAAAGCAAAAACAAGAAAGCCAAGGCCAGCAGAGGCCTAGACTTGAAATGCACAGAGACTAACTTCTGCCGCACTCTGTTGACTAAGGCAAAATCCCATGCCAGCTCAGACTTATTATAGCTAGAAAGTGGTAGAAGATGTGACAAAGTTACCACCACCTATATGCAGCATATTATTTTTCCCATCTGAGGATCCCCAAAATCTCATGCCAATTAGAGTATCAGACTCAAATTCCAGAGTCTTATGATCAATATAAGCTCTATTTGGACATATATCCATGAGTTCTTTTCTCCCCATGTATCTTCTAGCTAGATACAACCATGCAGGTCAGATATGAAGGAACCAGTATAAAAGATGTCCTGACAACCTACAGAAAAGTGAAGAATAAAACAATTACTGTTGAGAGATCTGCAAATTAACAAACTAATCCCACACAATGAGACTGTCCACAATAGCCACTCCTTTCAAAGTGGAGGAGCATAAGGTACATGGACCTCCCTATTCTGTTTTTACCAACTCTGAGTTCCAGAAGGGTCCAAGTAGTTCAGTCCTCTTCTCTAGAGGCAGGAGATATTTAATGAAGACTCTTCCCTTGTGCTTTGTTCTCTTGCTGTGTCCCCTATGGGAACACATTTGCTTTCCTATCAGAAATGGCCAGTGTTTTAAGATAGCTAACTTTCTCTGTTTCTTCCTATAGAAAGCCAGATGCTCCAGAAGTATCTTTTAATTTTGAATGTTAACTCCTTTTACTCTAAATTGAGTTAGTGGTGTTCTCATTAATAATTTCTCTTAAAATTGTTATGGATTTCCTATGAATCTTATTGGAGTTTCTTCTATACCTCTGAAAGTTACAACCACAATTATTTTCAAGACAGTCCTCTCTCTTTTCAAGACAGTTTGGACATGTCAGCCTTCTGTAAGACAATGCTTTTTGATGTCCTTTTCTTTTTGATAAAAAGGGGATATAAGCCAATCTTGTGGCTTAGCAAATGATCTCAAACCTCATATTCTTGAATCAGCCTTTACTCCTAAGGCCATTTCTTCCTTTGGGAATCTTTTGCCGGCTGTTGAAATTGAGCATGTAAAATACTTTTATTTTTCAACCACATAGTTCTGTTGTATACCTTCTATATTTTGTTTGCAAATGGGATCATTTTTGTTGGGTTTAGTTTAGTTTTGTTTAGCTAAATTCATCTCTCTCATCCTATATCTTTTCCTACACAGTCACAAAAAGTTAATTGGCGGTTTCAACATTCTGCCCAGAAATAGCTTTATCCATGTTATAAATTCTTTGGGTATTTTTTTGTTTTTCAAGTTAACTACTGGCCAGCACTGCCTGTGGTTCTGCCAGTACTTAATACAGATCTCCACTCTTTCCACAGCCCCTGAGAGCCATTTCTCCTCAAGTCGTGCAACTCTGACCAACGATCTCCTCACCCTCTTTCAGCCTGTGCCTGACACCTGGTTCTGAAACCACTGCCCCATGGTTAGGTTTTGGGGATGGCAGCACCCCAGGTCCAGACCCAGTTCCACCTCAGGTGTGTACAGCTGCATGGCAAACCACCTAGCTGTGAAACAGCCACACTTGCTTCCTTCTCACAGCTCAGGGGCCCGGCTGAGCCACTCCCCAGTGCACTGTGCACTCAGCTCCAGGATGGAGCTCAGCCCAACTTGCATGTCTGGTGATGGCTTGATATCCACTGAGCCACCTCAGTTCTCTAAGCGGCCTTCTGTCTCCAGGAAGCTTCCCCACACAGTGACCTCGGGGCTGTGTATTAAGATGGCCAGGATGAGCTAAATGGGCTCCAGGCCAAACTCCCAGCTTGAAGTTTCAGTTCTGTCCTTGTTGACCAAATCAAGTCAAGGAGCAGGTCAAGGGAAGGGGAGTGGTCCCTTGGCAGTCACACGTAAGTCAAAATAAGAAGGGAAGCCCTTTTGTGGCAATCTCAGGAAATATTCCACTGCTCCAGGTTTCATTAATTATATAAATCTTTCCAGGGCCTGATGAAATCCTCACCTCATGCCTTTCACCCACTGCAACACTCTCCGTGGTTCCACATCATAGACTGTTCATGTGGGACCGTCCTTCCAAAGGGTGCCTTCCCTCTGTACAAAGCTCAGAGTGGCATACAATCCTGACAATACAATTCTCCAGAGGAACTAGCAAAGCTCTATTTCCCCTGGGGTTTTATGCCACTCTGGCCCAGCAGGCTGAGATGATGTTGAGGAACAAGGCTTGTGTTCATCTTTCACGGGCCAGCTGCTTGTAGACCAGAGCTCTCTATGATAGGAGAGGCTCACTGGGACCTGCCTTGCCCTCCTCCATTTTCATCTTAAAGGAACTACTGAAAATTCTAACAGTAACGTATCTTTCAAAGGGCTTTCCTTCATGGGACTGCAACAGTGGCAGGAAGAAAGGCTGCTCAGAGCTTCCCTGGACCTACAGGCTTCCAGTAAGGCCTCCCGCAGGGCACACAGCAGGCCTAAATGGGCTAGCAGAGTCAGCTGAGGGGGTGGCCTTTCCAGGAGGCCTGGCCCCCAGGCATCTCCCTCAGTCTCCATCCTCCCTGTGTATCCCGTGCCACTCAAGAGGTAGTACTTTCTCAAGGCAGGGTACTGAGCACCCAGCACCCAGGCCTAACTGGCCAGCACTGACTGTCTTGTCTCCAGACCCCCTGTCATAGAAAAGCCCTCGCTCTCCGTCCTTCTTTCCATTCCAGCCTTCAACTTTCGTTTCTTAGCGTCACTAGATATAGGAGAGGACAATGAAGAAGCAGGTCACCTGGGCTTCTTTGGATTCCACAGCACGCAAAGGTATTCACTTGGTTTCACGAGGGACACAGTTCAGAAATTACACGAGATAACCATGGAGTTTCTGGTTATTTATCCTCCTTGGCTCCTGTTTCTTCCTATCACTCTTACAACATCACTGTTAATGTCAGTCTTGTCGAGTTGATTTTCAGCCTCCTTACTTATTGATTCTGGAGCTACTAACCTGGTCAGGCCTCCTTGATCACTGTCTATATCTGTGGTGGTTTAATGGCCAACTTGTAACCCCCAGCTGAACTGAAACAGCGTGGTGCTGGGTGTGGAAGGCCCACCTGGGGAGTATTGTCAGCAGCGTAAAGGAGAACTGGAGGGGAAGGTGTTGTGTGGTTGATTCTCCCGGAGAACCTCTTCACGCTGATTTTCCTGATATGAACTCAGCGTTCTCATTGTCTGGGGTGCTTGGATCCTCAATGTCACTGAAGGTGGCTGCTGTTCTCTTCAGGGGAGCTCTGATCCTCCCTTGAGCGTTGCTTTCAGGCTCTAGTGCAGGTCCCTCAGCCTCCTGGCACAGACTTTCTAGCTTCCACTACTGACCTTTAGGCCTTCCCAGTGCAGATTCCTGTTATGTACTTGCATAAGGCATTGTCTTGGGCTCTCAACCTCCAGCTGAACTTGTGCAGGACATTGCCATGGGATTCAGGCCCTTGGCTGGATTCTTTGGGTCTCTAGTGTGTGGACAGATTTCTAGCACTCTTCTGAATTCGACTCCTGGTGTGAATATTATAAAATAACCATAAGACATATGTGTCCTGTATTAAATCTATTCCCCTGTAAAACCCTGACTATAACAATATCCTAGGTCTGTGAGGCACAGAGCCAGTGGACAAAAAGAGCTCTCTTCAAGGAGATGCATAGCCTCTGTTCCTGAGACCTGCTTTGGAGCACAAACAAGCAGGCACAGACACCATTCCTTCAGTGTTAGATGGCACAGCCCACTGGCTATAAGCACCACATGGCCACAGCTAGGAACTGAGAGTGGGTATGGCCACAAATTCATGGTTCTTCAAACCGGCAGCCACAGTGTGTGTGCAAACAGTGCTGCTGCCAGAATGAGTCCCATACTAGACTGGGGTTACAGGAGATGTAATCATGGACACTATCAGGTCAGCTAACAAAGCTGGAATGTGAATAGTAAAGGAAGTAAGTGTTCAGTATCGTGCATGTGGGAGCTGGGCACTGCGTTGGGGTTTTGTAAGGAAGCCCCTTCTTGTTGAGAAATAGGCTCTGGAGAAAGTATTTGAGGATAAAAATCCAGGATATGATTGACTTCCCCAAAATGGCTCTAAAAACACACCTATGTAGACAGGGTATCAGTAGCGAGGCATCCGGAATGTTTGCATCAGGTGAAGGATAGCTGCTTGTAACACTGCTTTTATTTTCACAATTTGCCTGTAATTTAGAAAATAGTTCTGGTGTCTGGGAGCCTGGGCATCATGTGGTGCTCCTTCAGCCATCCTGAGTATGTCCCTAAGCCTATCCTGGGGGTGTCAGATGGCAGGACCACAGGCAGCACCACAACAGGGACACTGGGGTTTGATCAGGGTAGTCTCTGCTGAGCTTCCCTTGAGCCCCAAGCTAGGAGAAGGAAAGTGGCCCTTAGAGGCCGTAGGTCCCCAGGCTTCAGAACCAGACCATGTGTGCATGAAGGGACCTTGTACATAGCTGTGCACACAGATCTGCACACTTCTCTGGCTCCGTCCCTGAAAGCCAAATGCATAACCATCCATGTGTAGTAGGTACTAGGCTCTTAATCTCGGCTTTACTGGCAAGGCAATAGCAGATATTGAGTGAATGGGGTGAAGTGTCTTCCTTAAGTGTTTGGAAAGGGGACAGCTGAACACCTGCTGTCTTCGCATTTGCTAGAAGCCCTGCGATGCCCTCAGCATTTGGATTGATGCTCCTCATTGGGCCCGTCCTCAGTATGGTTTCAGGCACTTTCCAATAAGTGCATGAAGTGCTCTGGGGCTGAGGAGAGGCACTAAAGAAATCAATATGTGTTCATCACCATCACAGCCATTCTGCGGCTGCCCGTCCCCCAGGCCCAGCCCACTTGAGGCGCCTGCTTTCCCAGGCTGCTCGGTTGGTTTTGTGTTTCTTCATGAAGGGCTGACTAGTTCTGTCTCAATAAGGATCAATATCGTGTTATCAATGTATCACTATTACTGGGAGTGTTTTAGCTGTCTGGTGTGCCTATCTTCGAAAAGTGCTGTCCAGACATTGAGACTGCTATTCCGGGGTCCTATATTCTCTCTTCTCCTTTCATGGGGTTCCCAGGCAGGAGACCTTCAAGTCTTCTAGGAGTGTGTAGTCTGGCAGGACAAGGGTCAGCACAAAATCCTTAAGGGCACTTCAGGACTGGCTTCTTTATGCTGATTTTCCTTGAGGTTTTCTGGTTCTTTCTGAGGAGGAAAATAGGCATCTCGCCCCAGGGAGCTTCCATGAGTCCTTCCCATGTGCAAACCCGAGCAGACTTGACTTCATGTAGGCAGCACTTCACAGTTTTCCAGCCTCCCATACAGATGCTGTCCATCGCCTTGGGAACTCAAGACAATCCAGGATGGGGTAAAGCAGATGGTAGCCACTAGCTCACCTTGGAGTTGAGAAACTAGCGGCCTCTGGGCTCACAGTACTGTGGGGCTGAGCCAGGCAACACTCACTCCCCTGGCCTGGCTTCTCTGGGCCACTCTTCTTCTGCACAGTGAGCTGGGGGATCCGAGGGACCGTGAACCTGCAGGCCCACCACGCCCTTATCAGCGGCACTGTACACAGACTTTCTTTTCCCCTCCACTCTCTGCCACAGTGCAAGTGTCCAGTGGGAGGACAGGCCAGGCTGTCCTCACTTCATTTCCTTGCATATCAGGAGTTAGACAAATGTGGAAGCTTCCCACAGTGACTTCGAAGTTAACAGAATGCAACTTAGGGTCAAATGGCAAAGGACCTTTCTGCAGAATAAGTCGTGTGTTTAACACTGGGGAACGCGCAGACCATGGATCCCCTTGGCCATCTGCCCCAGTTGACCATCTGTAGCCTGTCTGGTTTTTCACAGTTCTTTGAGCTCTGCCATCTCCATTCATATGGTAAGAAATATACCCCGTAGGAAAAATCTTACTTCAGGCAGGGAAAGTAAATCCCAGAGAGATTGTGTACCTGGACCAAAATTTCTGCAGTCCTGTCCAGAGCACCTTACTGGCCCAACCATTTCTGGACAAAAGACTTTTGCTCATGTGGTTAGAGGGATGCTGGCCTTCAGTGGTACCTGGTACAGGTACAGGGAGAGACAATATAGCTCCCAGGGAAGGGCACAGATATCTCTTCCCTCTCTCCTGGGGTGACTGCATCTCTGTCTTCTGCCATTATGAATCAGTAGACTCGGGCCCCCATGCTTTTCCTCTCTCTGCTCTACTCCCATGGTTTGGGGGCATTCTCCCTGCCAAACCCTGTCACCCCTCTTCCTTGGGCTGCCATCTGGAGTCTCACCTCCTAGAATTTAGGCCCACCTGGTGTCCAAATTGATAGATGGTACACATACTGTGGTTAGGGCCTGCCATTGACTTCTGACCAAACTAGAGTCTCATTATGGGGCATAGGACCCTGTGCACCCCATTCCCTTCTCCCCAGCCCACTGTCTCCTCATGACATGATGACTAGCAGCCCCGAGTCCTTTATTCTGGGTAGAAGGAGCAAGCTGGTGCTCTCTGGTTTCTTCCTGGAGGTTTCTCAGCGTGGACAGTGTAGGGCAGGTTACCCACAGGGTGGCAGGAGCCTGTGAGCGCTCAGGCCTAGTGGAGCTCAGTGAAGACAAAGGCAACTCCTGTAATGGGGGCTTCTTGGGAAACAACCCCTGTAAGTAACTGTACAGACCCTGGTGACAGCAAATATGCTCTCTGGCCATTGTTCACTGCTCGCTTGACCTTTGACCTCTGGCTTCATGTGTGAACACAGGCCCATGGTCTGTGGCTTCACCAGGGCCTGGTTATGTGATGCTATTGACAAGACATTCATAAATATTTAATTTTCACATTAAAAATATGGGACCAAGTCACCATTAGCAGCTGACAAGAGAAAGAGTTTCTCTGTTGATTACGGGGGCGAAAGAGTACAAGGACAGCTTTTGACCGGGTAAATGACAGCAGCTTAAGTTGGAAAAATGTAAATAAGTGTTGTTTACAAGATGGTTCCAGCTGAGACCTGTGGCTGCGGATCTAACACGGGGCTGTCGATTCCACGGGGCCTGCAAAGTACAAGCCGTTCGTAGAAAACAAAATGGATGGTTTATTTACGTCCAGTGCCATTAAGAATGGAGGAGAAGAGTTCAGCCCAGAATAAAGAGCTTAAATCTTGATTTTTTCCCTTCTTCTTCTCAAAAAGAATGGATTCCTTGCATTGTAAATTATCCAGCCCTCATCCTTGGGTTGGCAGCTACTTCATGCTGGTTTGGACGTTGCATAATCTTAAATATTGATTCTTGGTAGACGCACCTCCCCACCACCAAAAAAAAAAAAAAGGTCAGAGAGCCGCGCGCTGCCCTAGACTGCATATCCAGGAAATTGCCTTGGCTGTAGTTCACTTCTGATGCGTCCAGCCTCCCAACAGTGAGATTCATTCTGATTAGAAAAGTTCTAGAAGAAAAAGTAGAAGTTAGCACTGCTTCTCCATCACAGCAGACCAGATCGACATGGCCCACTGCTGGTTGCTGTGTGGCTCCCAGAGCTTTCTGGGCAGAGGAAACCAAACTGATCAGAGCTCATCAGTCCTTGTCACCCCCTCCCCAGTGCAATGCCCACACTGGGCAGAAAGCAGCCCTGCTGATGGAGGCCCTTTGACACTGTGTGATGGGTGCATGTCCCTGCCTAGGGAACAGGCTCCCTACAAGGGCCATCACCCTAGAGAGGCTGTTGTGCAGAGCATGAAGCCCTGGCAGTCTCCCCACAAGCCAAAGAAAAGATGCCCTTTAGGGAGAAAAATATTTCCATAAAGAACAGCTATGTGGTGTGGTGTCTGCAGCTGTATCACTGAGTTCCCCAGGCATGAAGATAATTAAGGCTTGAGTTTGGGAGAAGGAAGACAATGGTCTTTGTGCACATCCATTAGGGTTAAAAATGAGCCACTTTGCATCCTTCCTGGAGCACAGACCACTTAGTGCTGCAGAGAACGTCATGTGGAGGACAGGCTTCCATTTCCCAGGCTCCAGCCCAAGGAGTGGGAGGCCACTTCTGTGACAAAAAAAAAAAAAAAAAAAAAAAAAAAATGGTAAAGGTCTTCTTTGGTTTGGCAACATGTGGTACAATTTCGTGAGATGCAATTAATTTTTGTAGTCCTCTGTGGCTACCAGTTTCATTATCTATTACCTAACTAGTCAACTTCGGTTACTTGCCAGTAGCATTGAAGGCAGAGAGATCTGTTGATTGATTCCTTCGGTTTGGTATTTGAGAGGCCTTCCTCCAAAAATCATCTGGCTATTCCAGCTGTTATTTGAATGGCAGCAAAAAATCAAGACTGCCTATAAAACAGTTATGTGTAAAAATAAGGCCAAGTGCTTCTTATATAGGGGGAGTCAGCATGGTGCTGGGTGTGGAGGCCCACCTGAGGACTGTGGCCAGCAACCTACAAGGAGAACTGGAGGGGAAGATGGTGTGCTGTTGATTCTCCTGGAAAACCTGGTCATGCTGGTTTTCCCAATATGAACTCAGCTATTCTCACTGTCTGAGGAGCTTGGGTCCTCACTGTCACTGAATGTGGCTGCTGTTCTCTTCAGGGAAGCTCTGGTCCTTTCCTCAAGCATCACTTCCAAGCTCCATTGCACATCCCCCAGCTTGCTGGCAGATCATTTCATCTCACTGGTGCAGAATCTCTATCTTCCCACCACTGACCCAGTGCAGATCCTTGGTATAGACTTATATGAGACATTGTTGTGGGCACTAGATCTTTAGCGGGACCCATGGGAGACATTGCCATGGGCTTTAGGTCTTCAGCTGAACTGAAAGACTGTCATGGAATCCAGGCCCTCAGCTGGATTTTTTGGGTCTCTAGTGCATGGACAGATATCCTGCACTCTTCTGCATTTGACTCTGGGTATTATAAAATAATCCTATAAATTGTGTGTCCTGTATTAAATCTGTTTCCTTACCAACCCTGACTACAACACTTCCAAACAAGCCATCTCTGCTCTTTGAAATGGACTCAGACTCTGCTACAGTCTGAATATTATAGTTCCCCCAAATTCGTATATTGAAACCCTATCCTTGACTCTGAACGTGATGGTTTCAGGAAGTGCAGCCTCTAGGAGGTGACTGGGTTGTGAGGATGAGCCCTCCACAGTGGCAACAGTGCTCTGATACAAGATGTCGTGAACCCCAACCTTACCCCCCACCACCATGCAAACCTGTAGAGAGAAGGCACTGTCTGTGGAAGCAGAGCCTGAGCAGACATCAAATCTACTACTGCCTTGATCTTGGACTTCAGCCTCTAGAACTTATGAGAAAAAGATTTCAGTTGTTTATAATCCCCTCAGTGTATAAAGTTTTGTTGAAGCAGCCCAAATTGAAAATAATGACCTCTTGTGTTAATCTGGCCCTCCTCACAGGCCGGCTGTTTGTGCCGCTCTAGCTGAAATGTGACTTCTGTTTTGTTGTTTCTCCCTTCCTGGAGGGGAAGATGAGTTGATTCTCCTACAGAAGCTCCTGCTCCCTTCCTCTCTGCCCCTCCCCCTCCTCCTCCCTTCCCCTCACCCCTCCCCCTCCCCCTCCCTCCCCCCTCACCCCTCCCCCTCCTCCTCCCTCTCCCTCTGCCCCTCCCCTTCCTCCCTCCATCTCTCCTCCACTTCCTTTTAATGTCTCATGTCATCTTCAAACCAAGAATGAAAGTTCTATTTGGTGTCTTTTCATTTTTTATTAATAAATGTTTATAGTACATAATGATTACAGAGTTCTGTTCAGAGGCTACCTCTTGTTACTACCTTATTTCTTCCTCCTCCTAGAATTCAAGGTAACTGGCTTCCCACCTCTTCAGGGGCAGGAACGGGGAGCTACCACAGGGTGCATGGGTCTCATTAACTCAGCTCCCTCCTACCCTCTCCGTTTTCACAGTACAGTCCGGTGGCCTCTAATACTTGGGCTTTCCCTTGCCATTTATAAAAAAGAAGAAATTCCTATCAGCAGCTTCTCAATGTCCGAACCTGTTTGTCTCTTTGTGTGTTTTTAGGCTCTTCTTCTGTTTTTGTGCCTGCCTCTGCTTCCTCATCCTTCGTTCCTCAGTGACTGTAGCAGGAGATGGGCCATCACTAATGATTTACAACACCTGGGATTTATAAGTTGCTCTGTAACTTCCTCGTTAGAAACTTATTTTTGTCAAGGAGACGCTTTAGCCGCCCATAAAACCTGCCTTTGGAATAGAAATTCCTCTGAAACCCATTCAGGCGCTTCATTTAATTTCTTTGCTTCTCTGTCTCTTTCTTAGTTTGCCCGCATGGATCAGACCTTGGCAGAAGGTAGTCTAAAGTTGCTGATGGCCCCAGAGAGGCAGCCTAACCCATCCAGCACTTTCTAGGAGCACAGCACTTTACAGTATACATGGCCTCTCACGTGCTCTTTGCATCAGCCTCTGTGGTTGGGTTATTGTCCCCACATAAGGGCAGAAAAGCCTCGGGGCTGTCACTTTATAAAATCTCTCTGCTCTGACTCAGGGCTTGTGACCCCAACTGTGGAGTCTTCTGTAGCCTGTAATGCATGTGTCCCAGCTCCTCAGGAAGGATGGGCTCATGGTCAGTCACTTGCAAGGGCCAGAAAGGAGGAATTGTGGGGCCTGGAGAAGCTGATTTTCTTCTGATTTTATCTTTGTGCCACCCCCTCCCACCACCCCTCATATACACACCTTTTAGTAGGGGGAAGTCTCCCACAGTTTGATGGAAGTCTGCCCCTCCAGTGCACTCTCAGTGCTAACAACATCCCTGCTGCCCTTGTAGTGAGTGAGTCTTGACCAGAGGAAATTGGAAAAGGCTGGGTCAGGATCACCAGCTAAGACCTTGTGCAAGAGCAGTTTGATATTTTGAGGTTTCTTCAAGACCCTGTTTTTCTGTTGACTTATACTGCACACTGAAAAGACTGTGGATTCAGGCCAGAGGAAATTGGGTGTGACCTCACAGCAATAAGAGACGGTGCTGGACATTCCGCCTCTGCAAAACATGAACTTGGCTCTGCCCCTCTGGCTGACCACTGCAGCATTGATGGCCTTCTAGCCCGGATCCTGCCAAACCACCTAGAAGCAGTCGCTGGCCAGCACCTTGCCTGGAACAGCTGTGTGGTTGTTGGCTTTGTCCCTATGCAGGAGATGCCCCCTATGTGTTATAAAATAGATCTGATGTCTGATGATCTCTGTCTTCCCTCGGGGCACCCAGCCGACCTCTGCACCTCTCAGGGTGTAGCAGCTTTTCTGCAAAACACCACTGGATGAGGACAATGGAGCCACTGCTCAGAGGCTGGAGGTGGCACACCACTGAGTCCCCTGTGCTTGCTCTAGGCAGCTGCAGAATGCTCTTTCAAGGCTGATTTCAGGGCTGCCTGCTTTCCCCTTGCTCTGGAACTTGGAACTTCCTGGGCTACAGGAGAAAAGATCCCCACAGTGGGTCAGTAATCAACCAGAAAGACGAGGTGTGCACATGTGTTTGTGCTACACTCAGCAAGCTTGCCTTTTGTCCCATGGCCAGAGAGATCCAGAAACTTGCAAAACAGCTTGGGTTGACACATGCAGCTGTCCCATCCAGTCCACATGTTGAGAGAAGTGTTATCTTCTCTTTGAGGGATAATTTCCATGCTAATTTACTTTGGGGAAAAAAAAACCCATATCACCCTTTCAGGCCACCCTACACAGTGGTCACTAAATACATAGTTTTTCAAGAGAAAACAGAGTACTCGTTCAGCACGAGAAGCAGAATCACCCAAGAAGCAGAATCACTATGGAGGAAGAGCACAGGGGCTCATTTTGGTCACTATGGTGTTTTAGTGCCCGGATGCTGCTCCTGGCCTCTGCCCCAGTACCGCAAAGGCTGCTGGTCTTTCCCTTAATGATTGGTACGTCTTCTTTACATATTTCCAGACGTAAGTGCTGGAACACTGTGAATGTTTTATCCCAGTCTTTTTACTTTTTCCTTGTAGTATACTTTGATGAGCAGAATTTTCAAATTTTTATGAAGCCAGATATATCTCATGCACATGCGTGTGTGTGCATGCATGTGTGAGTGTGTGTGTACCTGTCTAAGAAATCTGTGCCTGTCCTAATGTTGTGGAGATATTTTCCCAGGCTTTTATTTTTTCAAGAAGTGGTACAGTTTTAGTGTTTGTGGTTAGTTCTTAAATTTCAGGTTACTTTTCGTCTGTATGGGGTAACAGGAATCAGGGATTTCTTTTGCTATTGAATTGTATTGGTTCCTTGTCAAAACGAAAGTGATTGTATATAAGGGAGTGCTTTTATGAACTCTTCATTTTTTCTCCACTGATCTGTTTCTGTCCTTAAGCCAGCTTTTTAAAACAGGTGTACTACTCTGGGTTTTCCATTTCATCTTGTGTCTGTTTTGGTAAACTGTGTTTCAGAATTTGCTCATGGTACTAAATTCATTAGCACATATGCTTTCACAGTAACTTCTTAATATCCTTTTAATGTCCATGAGATCCATAGCAGTGTCTCCCTTTTCTCCTTCGTTCTGATTATCACTAGGGATTTATCAACTTTATTAATCTTTTTTAAGAACCAGCTTTTGGACTCTGTTGATCCCTTATGAATTTTCCCATTGCTTCTGTGACCTTGGCCCACTATTGCTCTTCTTCCTGTGGTCCCCCAGCCCACAGAAAGACAGACAGAGCTGGCTCACCTCTGGAGAGCCTCCCTGCTCAGGCAGCTCTGGCTCTGTGAGTCTGTGTCCTTCCTGCCCCAGCAGATGTTAAGATGAGGGCCTGGAATGGCGGTTCTGCATCCATCTCAAATCCCAGCATTTCTAAACATGATGCCATCTTTGTTTCTGTTTCTTACAACAACCAAAGCCAGAATGTGCAACCCTCCTCTAGGAGGGGACTAGCAAGGTGTGTCCCTTGCTGCAGGCTGGAGGGAACAGATACTCAATGTCTGTCTCTCAAGATCAACCTGCTCTCCGGACTCAGGACCTTTGCATGTGCTCTTCCCATCGCCTGCAAAACTCATCCGCCTCGGCTTTGCTTCATTACTTCCTAGTCAGTCACCAAATGGAACAAAGTGTGATTTTTGGAAGAAAGCTTGCTGTTTCTCAGACCCCTCATTTCTTCTGCTGGCCAAGGCCAAGGAGCATGTTCTGATTCTCTGTTCTCAAAGCACTGAGTACTTCTCCTGCCAGCACTTAGCACTACTGCCTTTAAATTTCTGGGTGAGAGACAAACTCACTCACTGGGTCCCCCAATGGGAAGTCCCAGTATTTCAAAGAAGTCCACGACAATTATAAATTATGTACAGTATCAAACCTCTGAAAATTATATAGAAATGCAAATGCATAAAAAGAGCTGAAAATTTCCTTTTAAGATTCTGAAAAAGGTTTGCCCTTCTAGGAATAAAAATATATTTTAAAAAACTACAGGGATTAACAATGGTATCTGAGTAGAAATACCCAAAAAGGTCAGCAGAATGGAATTAAAACAGAAAAAAAGGAGTTGAGGAACTAATAATGTGATATTTTCAGTCAGTGAAAAAGATGAGCTGAACTGTTCAATCCATGGTCTGGGGATAATTTGCTCCATGTCTGGAAAAAAATAAAATTAAATTTCTCCTCATATCAAACATAAAATTAAACTCTGGAGAGATTAAAGAACTAAAGGTTAAAACTATGAAAACTACCAAAGTGCTACAATAAAGTATAAGATAATTTTGTTTTTAAATCTCAGGATGAGGGCAGTCATCTTACAGAGAGAACAGTAAGCCATAAAGGAGAAAACAGACTTACAGAGCGGGGTGGGGGAGAAGCCCAGACGGAATCACTGGCTCAGAGAAGGTATTCACGAGAACTACAGATGCAGAAGAGTAGCAGTCCAAAGACCCAGGGAGCCCCTCCAAATCCATAATAAAAAAAGCAAACAACTCTGCTCTCAAAATGGGCTAACAAGCCAAGCAAGCAGTTTGCAGAAAGCGTACAAACCATCCACTTGAAAGGGTGTTTTTAAGAGCGCTTCTTTAGGTAAACTTTCATTGCAATAGAAAGCAGGTAGCACAAAGTTCAAAAACCCTAAGCATTCAGCTCTTTGGGAGTTTACAAAGCAAACAACCCCAAATGATAATTCAGTTTTACCAGGGTCTCTCCAACTGCCCCACCAGAGTAACCTCAATGCTGACTTTTCATGCAATTAGTTTTGTCAATTTTTACTTTATAGGAATCAAAAACATATAGTGTGTGCTCTTTTGTATTAACTTCCTTTCAACCCACTTTGTGACTGTGAGATTTATGTATGTCAATGCCTGTAGTACAGTAATAAGGCATATTTATATAGTATGAATGTGACAACTCTACTTACACTTTACCATTGATGAACATGATTCCAGTTGGGAGCTATTAAAAATAGTGCTGCTTTTTAACTATTTTTAGGTATTTAAGTGAGTACAGTACTCGTTTCAATCAGATATACAACTAGCTGTGGAGCTGCTGAGTCAATAGGTGGCCTCAGTTGAAAGGTTTCATAATGTGGTTGTACCAAGTTCTCTTCCAGCAGTGAATGAGGGTCCAGTGACCCACATCTTCGTGCAAAGATGGTATTGCCTGCCTTGTCTTGGCCATGCTGGTGGAGGTATTGTGGTATCACTTTGTGGTGCCACATTTTCTTGTGGTTTATGCAGCTGAACATGTTTCTGATATTTTCTGACCATTGGGATATCTGGCTTTCTATTACTGGTTGTGAATGTCTTTTCTGTGGCTGTGCTTCTGCTACTGATGTGCAGGAGGACCTTCTATTCTGGTACCTGTACATATCTTACAGGTACTTTTCCTGTTTGGTGCCTTGCCTTTCATTCGCTAGCATTTTGAAGAGCAGCACTTACTGATTCTGATGGAAGCCAGTTTATCAATATGTTTTGTGATTAAAGTTCATTCACCTTTTTTGCACGTCTTTTTCCATCACAAGGTTATAAAGATAAGCTCCTAAATATTTCCTTCCAAGTATTTTATTGCTTTATCTTTAACATTTTTAGCTACAGGTAGTTCTAGAGTTGAAACTGAGTTTTGTATGTAGTGTGAGGTAGGAATTGAGCCTTGTGTTTCCAGTTGCCAGTTGACTCAGCACCCAGTGTCATTTGTCATGTATAGGAGTCTGTTTCCTGGACTCTGTCCCAATCCCATTGAACTGTCACTCTATCTACTTTGTTTAATTACTATTTAATTACTTTATTTAATTATTAAATCTTACTATCTGTTGGTGTAAGGGCTTTAGTTTGATTCCTCTTCAAGATTATATTCGCTGTCCTTAGCCCTTTGCATGTCCACATAAATTTTAGATTCAGCTCATCAATTTCTACCTAAGTAAATTGATGACATTTTGATTATGATTGTGCTTAATCTATTCATCAATTATGAATATATATAGATCTTTACAATGTTGAGTTTTCTAGTCCATGAACATGGTATATCCTTCCAATTATTTATATTTAAATTTTTTTCCTCAAGTGTGTTTTATGATTTTCCCTCTACCAAGTGTTAATAACTTCAGTTTATTTCTAAATTGAATGTGAATTTTACAGTCATTGTAAGTGGTGTCTTTTTAAATGCTCAAAGTTTTCATTTTCTACTTGTTACTATAGCATTGATATAAATAGTAAAGAATATAATTTTTCAATATAAAACTTGTGCAGCAAATACACTTTCATCCATACAGTCAATTATCCCATAGCTACCAGAAAGAATAGATGCATTCACACATTCTGCCAAGGAAGATTACTGGAAGAAACATCATGACAATAGTATAAAATTCATAATCAGGCTTACGGTTTTAACACTATATGTAAATGTCTGTTCATAAAGTCCTTCAAACAAGGTCAGGGAAGATTGACAGCCCATTGATAGCAGGATGTATCTGCCTAGGATTTAGGCAGAGCAGGGATGAAGAGGATTAACCTTTTCCTCCAAATACATGTTTATTGCTTTCATTTTTACAGTAAGCCCTGATTACAAGAAAATGAGGAGAAAAAATAGATACTTATCTGTTAAGGCCTGTCTTTCTTTTGGCTCAGGATCTGGTCCACCCTGAGGCTGGCACAATCACTCTTACTGGATCTCAGATTCTGGCACCAATCCTCTGTGGAGATTCAAGTCTGTGTTAGGAGCTCTTTATGCAGTGCTATCACTCTGGAGAGTGTGTATGGTGGAGCAAAGCCATGCAAGATCATGAAAAAACTGGGTGGTGGTGGTGGTGCTCGTCATTGTTGTCAGTGTTGTTGTTAGAGATTGGAATTGAGGGCCTTGCGTACTGTACCACTGAGCTACGTTGCTAGCTCCAACAACAGAATTTTTAATGAGCCAGCATGGTGTGACATTAAATACATGTTCTGAGCACAGAGCAAATGCATTAGTGCAGGGTCCTTCACCTTTTCTGTGTCCTGGATGCCTGCATCAGCTGGCAAAGTTAGAGACCCCTTGTCAGTACATTGTTTTCAAATATGTAAAATACATGGAATCACAAGATAAGTTAATTCTGTCAGATAGTTACCAACGCATTAGAGGTAATATATGTGGTATTATCATACATGTACTCATTATTAGTGCAATAAATTACAAAACTAAGAGAATTGCTAAAGACAATATTCTGAAGTCCTGATATCCATCAACAGTTTTCAAGATCTCTGTAAAACATTCCAGTGCTTCCAAAACAATTGATTTGTACCCTATACACATTCTGGAAGGAAATGCTAAATGCTATAGCATTTATAAAAATGTAGTGCTAATTCCCATTCATGCCACTGACCCTAAACCAAGAGCCCCTGCCGTGGCTGCAGGCAAAGTAAGGAGCATTGTTTCCTTGAAAGATTGGTTTGCAGCAGGTGTGGGACTTACGTTCTGTCTCATGGACAGAGGGTTCAGAAGTTAAGGCTCAACTTAAGTTAAGCCTATCTACATGCACTAAAAAGAAAATAAAAGTGATGGGGACGGTGCAGGAGTGGGGTTTTATACAGACAATTGGCCGTGGGTGGCTTGGTTTTAGGCTGGCAGGAGTGCCTCCCTCAGAGGCACTCAACCTCACGTGGGGGCAGAGGTGATGCAGAAGAAAGTTCTAGAGAGGGGGAACAGCAAATCCAAAGCCTAGGGCAAAAATTCCTCTAGCAAGATCAAGGACCCAGACCTAGATGATGCTGCTGGAGTAAAGGCAGCCAACAAAGGAGGGAGGAATGGATGGGGCGCTGTGGCCATTAGCACGGCTCCAAGGGATACAAAGAAGGTGGTCTGCCTTACATTTTAAAAGACTTGGCTACTGTGCTGCCCAGAAGCCACGGCAGGAGAAATGTAGGACTGCTGCCTTCCACCAGGGAAGCTGAGTGCCAGAGGTGGGGCCGCTAAGATTCCTACTATGCAGCTGAGTGAGACAACCAGTTCCAAAGAAACTTAAGAAAAACATGAATCTGTTTAAAATAGTAGGACTGAATATTCTATGGAAAATAATGAAACAGGTTTTTAAAGTATCTTGAAATTTTTCCTTCAAGAAACATTTAACTTTGAAAGCAACTTTAGAGAAGCCTTGTGTATGTGTTCCACAGAGGACCAAGGACAGTCTTGGAGAGCCAAGACTGGGAACGGTCATACCATGGTGGGCCGGGACACTGTGTTGCAGTCGGCAGTTATGACTTCCACTTCGGTGGCCTCAAGATAGATGTGTGCCTGCAAACCCACATTCTCCTGCAAAGATGTGTGGGTGCCAAGTGGCATTTTCTAGGAAGCAGAGGGTAAGGGGCTTAGAGCAGAGTCTAAGGGGTACCTGTGGGTTCCTCGTAGCAGCTGAGGCTGAGTCCTTGCACACGCCATAAGGAACACTAAAACCTTCAGGGTAACTTCATGAAAAATAATGCACATGCTTTAATAAAACCATAAGCCTTTTTGATTTTTGTAACAGGTTTATGGAGATCATCACAGGCCATACAACTCACCCATTTTGTGTCCATTTTAATGGCTTTTAATATATTTATTGATAAAATCACAATTGATTTTAGAATATTTTCATCAGTTCAAAAGGAAGACCAACACCATTATGCCAACATCTTGTGTTTGTATTACCTATGATCCCATCCCTAAGCAACTACCAATCCATTTTCTGTCTATACAGAGCATCTATTCTGGATATTTCATATGAATGGAATCAGTGAGTGTGTGTATGTGTGCATGTGTGTGTGTGTACTGAGTTTTTTCACATCATAATTTTTTTTTTGTCTTTTTCCTTTTTATCGGTACTGGGGATCGAACTCACGACTGCCTGCTTGAAGGCAGGCGCTTATGCCGCTGAGCTATATCCCCAGACCACATCATAATGTTTTAGAGGTTCATCTACATGTTGTCATGCTTTAGTATATATTTTTATGGTAATAGTATATTCCATAGAAAAGCTGCATTCTAAAAATTCATTCATAATGGACACTTGGGTTGTCTCTACCTCTTGACTGCCATGAAATACTTCTCTTCAGTATTTACCTAGGACTAGAAACACTGGTGTGTGGTAGCTCTGTTGAACCATGTGAGAAACTACAAGGGCATTTCCCAAGGTGTCTGCACCATTTCCAGTCTCACCAGCAGTGTAAGAGCTCTGATTTGCCCACATCCTCATCAGCCAGCCAGCAGTCTGAGGTTATGACCTTCATTTTGGTGACCTCGAGGTAGAGATCAAGTATTGTTATTGTCTAACATTTTTTATCAAAATGGCCCTACAGACTGTGAAGTGGTACTTTACTGTGGTTTTGACTTGCATTTTCATGGTGATTAATGATGTTGGGCATCTTTTCATATGGTGACTGGGAATATTCTTTGATGGCATGTTAATCTGGATCATTTGACCATTTTTAATCAGTTACTAGCTTTTTATTATTGGTTTGCAAGAGTTCTTTATATTTTTTGGATATAAGCCCCTTACTAGATATGTGATACGCAAATAGATTTTCCCATTCTGTGGATGGTCTTTTCACTTTTTGATAGTATCTTTTTTTATGCTAAAGAGAATAAAACCAAACAAAATAAAATAGAATAAAGTCAATCAAAACAAACCAGTGTCAGTGACAGAAGACTTCAAAACAATAGGAAATCGATAATGGTTGCCATAATGCCTCCTGTTGTCTTCAAAATAGCTGCAGATAGTTTCAGACATAGTAAAAATCAAACAGAACAGAACAGAGCCAATAAAAATAAAACAATGAATGCAATAAAGGACTTCAAAACAAGATAAGAGTAAATCCAAAATTGTTACCATAATACATCTTGTTAGCTTTGAAATAGCTGCTCATGCCATTGGATATAATAAAATCAAATAAAACAAAACAGAATAAAACCCAACCAAACAAAACAATGAAAGTGATACAGGACTTCAAAACAAGATAATAGGGAATTAACAATGACTACACCTTCAGAAAGAGATCCCCATAGATGCTGTATCATGCATTGTTATCCTTTGGGTAGATGATCAGACTACTGGCTTTAGACTGAATTGTATTGTACTAACCTATATCTGTTCAAATATATTGTTGATTTTTTTTTGTGTGTTGTACTGGGGATAGAACTCAGGGCCTTCACACTGAGCTATTTTTTACTTTAATTTTGAAATGGTTTGTCAAGTCATGGTTACTCAGGCTGGGCTTGAACTTGCAATCATCCTGCCTCAGCTTCCCAGAGTGCTGGGGTTATAAGCATGCACTATTGCACATGGATTTTGTTATCAGAAAGTTAGAATCCCCTCGGTTTTTTTATTTTTCCAAGATTACTTTGATTGTTTCATATCTGCTACAATACCACATGGCTTTGTAGAACTAGCTTGTCAGTTTCTACAAAGAAGCCAGCTGTGATTCTGAAAGGGTTCATACTGAACCTGCAATTAATTTGAAGAGTGTTGCCATCTTATTAGCATTGCCTGCAATCTATGAACATGGTATGTTCTCCATTTATTTAGATCTTTAATTTCTTACAACAACAAACTGCAGGAAATTTTGGAAGTTTTGAGGGCATCAAAACAGCTTTCTTTGAAGATATTCCCCTCATATCAGTGTCCTGGGAGAGATGCTTCAATGTGCAGAGTCTGTCTAATGTCCAAGGCAGGTTGCAGCAGGAATGGACACATCCCAAGTCAGGGGAAGGGACCTGGGAATCATTCCCTCTGAAACCCTCCATCCTCCACAAGCCCGCCCAGATAGATGCGGTCTCATCACTGTAGCATGGTGAACAGTATCTTTGGGAACACAACCCTGTTTGTCTATTTTGTAAAAACTTGGAAAATGTGGATGTAATATGTAAACCTTCTATCTAGAAATTTGCAAATTGGAATTGTATACACAGTATATTGTTGCTTGCTTCACTGAATTTTATGTTTTGTAGTAACTGTTACAGGTATCTTTTCTCTCTCTACTGACAGCCATCACCATTCCAGTGCTGCGTTCTGCTGGACCCCAGCAGTGATGTGGGGCAGTAAGGAACTTGACCCTGTCACAGTGGAAGCATGCACTTTGGGTTCAGAACGACCTAACGAGCCAGGTGCACAAATGCTCTGTGCCTCCTGGGAATGGTCTCATGGGGGCAGCTTAGTAGGAGACACCTGTGGTCCCTTTTGACCCTTTGTATCTTTTTCTGCCAACACTTGTGACTTTGTTGTTCTTTGTTCTAATTCTGCCCCCAAAATCATGGGTCCTGTTTTCCTCTTCCTTATCCCATTATCCCCACTGTCATGTTGCCATCACTAACAGAAACTAACTTGGACCAGTCCTTCCTGTGTGCTGGATGGCAGGCTAAGCTCTTGGAGCCTAGTCCCTTTGGCTCTACCTCAGCATCAGCACCATCCTCCTGCTCCTGGGAGCAGGAGGGAGCACCCCACACTGCAGACCCTGTATGGATCCAAGGCCACCTGCGTACATGGCACCCAGGTCCCATTAGCTTCATATATGGGCCATGTGTTGACCCGAGGAAACAGTTGCAAAACCACAGGGACCCAAATCTTCAGAGGCCTCTTGGTGGTTGCAAAGACCAAAGGAAAAGTAAGTCTCTCTTCCTAGTTTCGGGAGTGTGGGTGTTTGACCTAATTTGTGTCCTGAAGCAAGGCCCTCTTGCACCCCTTGACATCAGCAGGACAAGCTGCTTTCCAAGCGATCTGAGCAGATTCAGGCCCTTTAAGTTCCTCAAGAGACTGGCTGGGATCTTGCCAGAAAGTATGATCTCTCTCTGCTCTTCTCTCCAGATTCTTTCTCTCATTTAATTCCTAAGGATACCTGAAACACCCATCAGTGAAAAGGCTATAGAGCTTTGAAGGTTGGAGACTGTTGGGCACCCATAACCCTGGTTGGTCACCTCATCTTTCTGAGCTGCATTCTCATGGCTGAACATAGAGCCTCGGCCTACCCAGGTAGGTCCAGGTAGGCAAGTGGAGTGAGATGAATGGGCAAAGATCTCTGCAAGCCACAAGGGCTACAAAAGCAGGTATTTGCTGTTGGAGTGTGTAGAGATGCCTTAGTATCTGCTTGCTTCAGGGATGACAATTTTAAAAGGTGATCTCCAAGAAACTGTGAGCCAGAAATGGTGTTTACATCCTCCTGAAGTAATGCTTACGCTGTCCATTGTGTTCCTGGCCCCAATCTTTCCACGAGAAACAAAAAGCCCTTCTAGACCCACATGTCTCAGCTACCGAGTGGGCCTGTTCTTGGCTGCTAATTTGTGACTTGGCAACTCCAACAGAAGGGTGCAGAGGTCACAGCCATGTATGATCCCCCAGGACCTCAGGTCCACACAGAGTGCCCAAAAACCTTCCAAGAAGTAAGAGAGCACTGAGGAGACCCCACTACCTAGGGGAGACCTGGTTTAGGACAGACTATACACTGAACCCCTGGGCCTCATTCAGCTGACTTGGGGCAGGGAGGTTAAGGAGGAGTGGGCCAGGCTTTTCTCCTTGCCATTGAGCTCTAGGCGTGTGGGGACTGGGTACTTGCATTTCTGCATCCTGAGTGGCAGGTAGCCATGCTTTGGTGCAGATTGGAGGCAGAGATGACTGGAGACCAAACCAAGTGTACTAGAAACCCCAGGAGAATGTGTCTCTGCAGGCCACAGAAAGATCCCTAAGTGCAAAGTAGACTAGGAACCACTGTGAGTTTTGCTAAGGGTGACACCCCCAGGTTATTAAACTGTGGCTGGACTCACAGTGCATTAATCCCATTGTCATCATGGGTTCCGTCTGCAGGGACTGTGCTAAGCAGTCAACCATGCATGAGTCGCTACCCGGTCCACAGCACCATTTCCTCCACCAAGGAAGCCTGCTCCTTTCATCCCCAGGCCAGGGGCAGGGGGTGGGGTGGGAGTTGTGTCCCAGCCCCAGAGCAGGCCACTTGCTCCCTGTGAAACCTGCGGCTCTACACTGGAACATGACAAATAACCAAAAAATCAATTTGTAATCTGATTGGAGGTTTTTGATTTCCTCCGATGAGTTTAAATTTCATTAAAAGCAACCTTACTCCAACATAAAAGGAATCCTTGAAGGGTAAAACAGGGGATTGTCTCACGGAGTATAAAGCGTCCCAACTCTTTTGTGTGATTTATTCATGGCATTAATTGTGAGGGCCAACCCGTGGTGTCTGTTGGCAGCTGTGCCGTTATCAGGGCCTGGGATCGGCCTGGCGAGCTCAGAGCACAAGGACTCACATTCAAAAATCGCTCTTTGGCATATTGACACTTCAGTTATCAACAACCCTTTTTATCTGCGGGGAGGGAGCTCGTGGGGCCAGAATAAGCTACAAATCACCACCGTGGCCACCTCTCTGCATTCTCTTAATTGTATGTATTCTCTTGGAAAAAATGATCATCATGGCCTCTTGTCTTGATGAGAAATTGACATTTTCTGAGGACTTCTTTGGGCGCTCCAAGCAGGGAGATAAGCAGTGGAGTTGTTTTAAAGGAGGGCAGCCTTTCTTTCCTTTCAGGGGCCTCTTTATTGCTCCCGTTGACCCACTTGATGAGTATGGATTTCACGAGGTCTTTTTCAGCATTTGAACTATAAAAGGTTCAGAATGACACCACCCCTTATAGACAAAAGATAACCTTGCCCTTTGAATATATTGATTCTTTATTAACTAGGCTGTTTAATGCAATGAAATGAGGCATTAGATTGAAGCCCATTTCAAGTGCTTTGAATAATCTTTAAAAGCTTGAAAGACCTTAAAAGGCGGCCTGACAATAATTGGCATACATTTTGAGAGAATGCAGTCCTGACTTATGATTTGAAACACAAACATGAAATAATTTCTCTCTCCCTGGGTTACAGGGCCTTACCAGACCAGCCTCGAGAAGCAGGCATTCCTGGTACCAGCTCAGTGGGAAGGAGCTGCCAGGTCAGGTCCACAGCACCTTCCCCAGTTGGAGCCCCAAGCTGCTTGGGAAGCAGCCTGCGGGGAGGGGTGTGGGCAGTGGGCCGGCTGTGAGCTTGAACCCCACGGGCCTTTCCTTACTGTCTTCTTAAGACTGGAGTGAGACCACAGTCAGAAAAATCTGATTGTCCCCAAGACGAGAAAAAGGTATTCACAAGTTTATGTTTTGAATAATTGTTTCCTGTTTTGCTCAGCAGAACAAGTAATTAAGATGACATTTGTGAGTACTAATTTAGATCACACTTATGTGGATGTGTTACAGAGCTGCAAGCCAAAACATGCAAACCCAACCTTTCACTGAGGAGAAAATGGAAAATACTGAGATGAAGTGGGAGGGAGGTAAATGCGCAAACGCTGTGTAAATCAGAACCCACACCCTGGCTGGCTGACCTCGACTGAGTTGGTGCATGGGTTCCGCCCACACAGGACCATGGTGGCTGATACAGGATTTAGGGCCAGGCATGCATTGCGGTAGACATGAACAGTGATGGCATACCAGGGTGGACCCCAGCCAGCACTGGAGTCTGGGTGCCCCAGCATCTGCCCACATGCCTAGACCCTTGATGGGCTCTCCTGGGTCTGGTTTTTGCCCAAGTAGGGCACAGCAATGGAGACGGAGCCGGCACCTCTCTGGGGGAACGAGAGGTGGCACTCTTCCTGAAAATCCTCACGTGGTGGGGGCAGGGCTGGTGGGTGATCAGGCCCAGTGAGCCTCAGGGTTGTGTGAGTTTCAGAAACCAAAAATGGAACAGCGAGCTGTGGCATTCCAGTGCTACTGTGGTCCCCAAGGCTGAGATACAGAAATGCCCAGACCTGTAAGGGTGAGGACAGCATATGTCGAGGTGGTGCCTCTGGGGATCAGATGAGTCTGAGGAATTATCCTCCGAGTCTCTCCATGCAGTTGGGTGACGGAGGTTGGTAACTGGCAGGTTCCGGGAAGGATCATTTTGATCTTAGCGAAGACGCAGCTCGGGAGCCCAGGATGTGCAAATGAAACCCCCAACGGGACTCTGGCATGTGCTCAGTCATTTTAATAATCAAAACATAAAATTACGAAAAGTGAAATTCACAGACAAGAAATACTTTAATTAAATATTGTGTAAAATGAACATTTTTATACAGTTAAATATCTGAAAAAATGTACAGATAAAACAATCTTATTGTAGGATCTTTGACAGCAAAATCTACCATTTAGTGAAGCGCTCAATTTGGAGACAATGAAGCGATGAGGGCATCAACTAATCAACCTAGAACAAACCCAGTGCGGCACGAGGACACTTGCAGACGTTCTCGACATGTGCACGTGAGCTCTTTTTCAGATCAAACCCTTACTTACACGAAATGAAACGGAGGCAATTTAGTTCCAAAGTGACTTCTCAGGCTTTTCCACGTAGCTAAGCCTTGTCAGCTGTCACAAAGCCAGAGTGTAACCTGCTGACCGCTGGGGATATTCCCTTTGTTTATTTTATTGAGTCCACTGAATGAACACTCTATGTTGTGCATTGTTGTTTATTTTCATCAAAGTATTTTAAAGTCCCTCCTCTTTGTTTTAAATTTGATTTCTGCTGCAATTTGCAAAATGCTTGCTGTGCTGCTATACCTGCAAAGCATTTAGTGCAAGGTTGCGGGGGGGAAGGCCGGAGCCTTTTGGTCTCGATGTGGGTTGGCACAAATAGGCACCGTGTCTGAAGGAGGTCATTCCAGTTTAGAAAATGTGAGACAGTACTGTGGGATCTGATCACATAACTGTGCTGTTTAAAAAAGAAAAACATGAAAACCCAGCAGTGATTTTGGTTGCCCCTGAAATCTCTCTGAACCAAGGTGGGCTGGGGAGGATGTGGGAGGCAGCAGAGACAGACCCAGAAAGGAGCGACCTACAGACAGGAGGTTTGTGCTTTTGTGTTTGTGTCTGTGTGTGCATTGTACGTTGTAAATCTCCAAAAGAAATATTAACAATTGTGGTGTAAGCCTGTGATAAAACAGCACAGAAGTTCTTTAAAGAAGTCCACTTTTAAGGCATCAGAGAAGTTAATGTGGCAAACATTTTAATTAAAACATCAGAGTAGATTTCATTTTAAATTTTAGGCCTCTGAATTTTTCCAGTAAACACAGTTCAGCTATGTGGCAAAGTCATGGGTGGCAGCTAAAATGACTTTTTTACAGTCTACAAAAAATAAAATAAGGACACAGCCCCAGACGGTGTCGCCTCTGCGGCCACTCCACATGCACAGAATCTAAGATTGGTCGCGGCTGGCTGGGTGGCACCGTTTTGTTTTGACTATACAACAAACTTTTTTTTTTTTCAAAAGTATTTGTTCAGATAACTTAAAAATAATACAAAAATAAACAATGAATTTGACTTTTCTTCAAAATAATAAAAAAAAAGGATGGAAGGCTGAACAATAGCAAATGTCTGAAGTACAAGTGAAATGTAAGAACATTGGTTCATTTTAATGGAACAGATTAAAGAGACAGTTCTTGGCTTATGTTCTTCCCTGTGTCACAACACCGGGCCATGATCAAAAACCAATACAGACAAGAAAAAGAAAAAGGCAGGAAAAGCAATGTACAAAATTCCAAAGATAAATACAATATTTATAATTGATATGTTACAAAATAAAGTCCCTTAGCAACTGCAAGTGTTCATGGGAAAGTAAGTGTTGTATGAAGACCGTTTTACCCCTTATTGACACATAAGGAATAAAACTTGTTTTTCTAAATATTTAAGTGGATCTGAAAAAAATTCAAGACAAGTGTATAAATATTTAGCTACAACTTTGGCAAAATCACAAAAGTCTACAATTTTATAACCACATACAAAACACATTAGGGAAGAAGGATCTAGAAGTCAAAAGGACAATTTCTGGTACAAGAAACATAGACCTCACAGTAGCCTAAGAATGCAATAGTATACAGTGCTAGCAAAAGTTGAAAAAATGTTGCAGGTCGCACTTGCTTAACAGGAAGCTCTAGCAGTGGGAGAATATTGGAACCAACAGACAGTAGCATTTTTTTCTCTGTCAGTGTGCTTGTTGAAGGCAAGAGAATTCAATATCAAAGTTACAATTTCTAACTACAATAAGTTACAAAGTTTCGTTTCATTAAGATGAAGTTAAGCAATGATAAACCCTCCCTCCCTCCCTGCCACCCCAAATTCTCCTAACCATATAGTCATCCTTTGTTCCAGTTTGATGGCTCATACCTCCTTGGCCCCCTTTTTTCACCACAAAAAAATATTTCACATTATAGAGATACACAACCATTGTGAATCTAAGTATGAGTACAGAAAAATGTTGGGAGGCATTTTTCCTCAGTGTTTCATGGTCATCAAAATGGTGCATTCACGAAGTTTCTCCCCACACAGATAGCACGTACTAGACAGCCAAGACGGAGTCAGAAACTTTATACAAAATAGGCGTTGCTTTGTTTTCCTTAATCTTCAGGACTGAGAAATGTGAAAATATGAGAAAAGTTCAGTCAATAAAATGGAATTGTTCATGAAGGAGTGGGCTGTTTGCATGTTGATTCTTAATAGTTTAAATAAAATCTTTAGACAAAGTCTTTGTAGCATCTCAACTGCTGCTGATACTGTGGAAGATATCGTTTCCATCAGCGCGTCCTAACACACTACATGTGTCCCCTGAAGTCCGGCCTTGGTGCTGGGTGCTGCAGAAGGTAGACAAGAGTCCCTCACATGGGTGGGACTACCAGCCCAGACATAGCTGCAACAGAGAAGGGAAAGCAGTTAGTGGCGGCCACACACACACACTCCCTCAACATGGGCCAGGACTCGCCCTTTCTCGGGCTTCACTCACTGAGGAGGTGGGATTTGCACAATCCTCCACCTGCCAGCCTCGGGCGTGCTGGGAAATCTACTTCGTGACACAGGGGTGCGTGGGCGACAGTTTCCCACAGGCAGCCCCCCTCAAAGGCTTCTGACACTCTCGTGTGCAAGACAAAGCTGCCACTTAGCACACGCCTCTGCATTTTGTTCAAAGTAAACGGAGGCCCAGATTTCCCAGAGGGCTCCTCTGTCAAGAGGTGGGAACCAGCCTCGTCACTTTTGTGATGCTGTCCTTATTACCGTTTGTCCTTAACTGAAAACCCAGCTCCCTCCATGTCCCCTCTGCCTTCGGGCCCCGGAGCTGACTGCCTGTTGCTTGTCCTGTAGCGTAATGGTGAGTCAGGGGCTCTCAGATCAAAGCCGCTGGCGGCCCACCTGTTCTGGAATCTCAAGGCCGAGGGCCACACAGAGACACAGGCACCGCCCCGCCTCAGGGAGCGCTCAGTCTTCTCAGATTAAGACAGAAACTGTGCACTACATGCCGAGTACAGCTGAAGCTTTGGAGTGAACTCCTGGTACGAATGTAATTTAAAATCTTTTAACTCTGGTGTTGTTTAATTTTTGTCAGAATGATCGTTCTCATTAATTTATGTATAACATATTAGTACATTTGTTCATGTAGTGATGTGAGCTTCAATTTCTCAGTTCATTAATTTCAACAATATTAATTTATCTCCGACTCACCGTTACAACTTTATGGTTTAGAAGGCCTGTGGGTGTATGCACTGCTTATGTGATACCATCTCTCAGTCGGCCTTGACACTGTGGCCACAGACAGGGCCCTGGCACCTTACCACTCGCCTGCTAAGCAGTCCTGGCTTGGTGCCCGCTGATGGCCCAGAGGCCAGTCGGCGGCGCAGGGGCCTGGGCGTCCCTTCAGACACTGACAGGTGTTGTGAAGATAATTATTTCAAATCACTGATACCTTTCCAGTTCCTTTTTTGAGCATTAGTTCATCAAAGTGAAATATGCCACCGACTTCACAAAAGGGCCAGTTTGTCTTCTCCACGGCTACGTCCTCAGCACCCAGCAGAGAGCCTGGCACATAGTAGGCGCTCAGTAAATACTGGTTGAATGGATTCATTTTTTTAAAGGAGTAACTGGATTTGATTTTCACCGGGAGGAGCATATACCAAAGGTGGTGTCTGAAAGAGGCCAGATGACGGCCACTTAATTCAAGTGCCTGTGGGCTTCAGTGCATCCCAGAGAACCACGCGCAAGCTCACGAGGCCTAGGGATACCCATGTGGCTTTGTCTGCTGCACACGCCAGGGGCCGCACACAGCCTGCACTGCACAGGGGATAGGTACGGGGTGCCTGCTCCACATGGCCCCATATGTGGACAGCTGTGTCCAAGCAGTGCCCCCTATGCCCTTGGGCTAGCCCTTCTCCCCCTGCATCAAAGGAGATCAGTTAGAAAATTCAACTCCTGTCCACAGAAAGGGTATGGCCCAGCACTGGTGCACGGATAGCTCTGGGTCTGGATGCATGCCCCTTTCTAAGGGACAAGAGGGCCTCGTGGACTTGTGGTCCATTAGGCAAGGTTGAAAAGGAAGGCACAGCCTCAGGACAACAAGAGCAGCCTGATGGGTTGCTGGGGCACTTTGAGCCCAGGAGCCAGGGGCAGGGATATACCCTTCACCAAGAAGGGCCAGCCCTGGGCAAAGGCCTGCTTGCCCAATGGGGCTAAAAGTCATCACGGCTGTGTTCGGCACAATCCCATTTCCTCTCATGTGGTTCCATCCCTTAGGGTACAGGGTGCTTTACTGTGAGCACGCTAGGTTATGCAGGAAGGATGAGCTGATCAAAAAAATATGAGCAAGAATGTGGTACTTGTCAGGGCTCGAGTGAAGGGGCATCCTTCCATGAGTACAGGGCTAGGTAACTATGGACCCGTGGAGCGCATGCAATGCACGGCCAAGTGAGGAATCTGCGAATGGCCCAGGGGAGGCCCAAGCTCCACCCCATGCCCTCCTCACCTTGCAGTCCGTTCCCATTGGCGCTGGTGCAGGAAGGAGGAGGCGAGGCTTGAGGCCGGACCACAGGCGCGAAGGCGCTCTTCTGTTTCACTGCGGAGATGACATTGGCAGGTGAGAATGAGAAAATGCCGTGTGTGCTGCTACAGTTTGAAGGGAGGGTGACCGAAGAGGCTGCCATGGTGGGGCTGGACGGCACTACTGCAACAAAGCAAACATGGTCAGCGCGCGCGGGCCGTGGTGCAGCGCCACGGCGAGAGCACCGAGGGCCTCGCCTTGCACAGGGTTGGGGGTGCCACAAAAACAAGACACAACATGCTTCTGGCTTGGCCACTCTCTGGATAACAGGCAAACGCTTTTGTGTTGGGCTTTCTCTTCCAATTGAGCAGCCCCATTTTGTTCTGATTTTTGTTTTGGGTGCCAATAAGATGGCATTGGGGCCCATTTTGGGTCAATTTGTGGTTGCCATTGGGACGCCCAGCCTCTGGGGCCACCCTTCCTTTTATCCAGTAGCTCACATCACAGAACATCCAAGCAATGCACACACTCGACTTTGTAGTGAATATGAATCTGCGTGATGACGTGTGACAAAAACAGACACTTACTGCCGTAGGGAGAGTTAGCGGAGGAGCCATTAAGAAATCCAGGCGAGCCAGGGACCCCTAGATTGGCCATGGCGCCACTTCCATATCCATTCATGCTAGTGCTGACTGTGTTGTAATTGGACTGCTGGGGAGTACTGCTGGGGACGTATCCTCGCGGGGACACGCTGCTTGTATTGCGACTGTAGCCGACTGTTAAAATGCCCCCCCGGCCAAAAATAATGTTATTATCAGTGACAGACACTTGGGGGGGGTTTCCCCGAGAATCTATATCATATATTAAACACTTTTAATTGACCTTTTGCTCCTTCTCGCCCTGGTGCCTCTAGCCAGCTCAGATAACCTTATCGTGCCAACCCTACTGCGGCTGTCTCTTTGGGGAACCCTATTCTGTCTCTGTTGGCTTCGACAGCCAGCCAAAGCGCGCTTCGATCTAACCGTCAGTTGCGTTCGCATTTCTCTTTAGAAGCAATTATCAGCAGCTGGGATGCCTGGCCTGTCCCCCCACACTCTCTGAACTTTCTGCCTCTTCAGGCCTGCAAATGCCATGGCTGACAAGGGGAGCTTGCTTGTGGCCATGACTTTCCTGAAAGGCTGTTTTGAGGTCCTCGTTTTTATAGCTGCTATTTCTGTGAGAGGGTGAGGCGGCACCGAAATCATCTTCCCTGCCACAGGAACACGGGTGAGCAGGGGCAAACCGGCGGTACAGTGGAGATGGGTCTGAGATTAGTGTCTGCTCAAAGGACACATGACAGTGAGCTCGGCAGGCCTGGGTCACTGTGCTGTGAGATGAAGTTCAGGGTTGGAAAATGGGATTTCTTCCCATGGAGATGATCCAGACTTAGAACCCACATTCTGCCTGTGCAGCATATCTAAGAAGACTTCTACTGGCTTCCTACATCAGCCCAGCCTTCTAAGAAAGGCAGTCATCAGTAAACTAAGGGACGCTCTTAGCAATACCAGGGAGCCAAGTGGCAGCCCACAGAGCTGCTGTCACTAGTACTGCATTTTCTGAGCCTTCTCCACCTGGCACTGCTGGAGGATGTGTAGCAAAGTCTTCCCTGAGAGAAGGAACCAGCCAAGCCGGAGGGCATGAGATGCAAACAACATTCCCCAGCTGGCCCCCACCACTTTCAACTGTAGCTGAGGCCCCAACCAGCCTGAGGGAGGTCTGGGGAAGGGACAGTCCAATGCAGGGGCCTACCTTGGTCATTGGCTTGCGATGTCTCTGACACATTGACGGCTAGCTGGCTGCTGAAGGAGTTCACGCCCATCATGCCAGTGTGTGCTGGAGTGTTGCCGAGGGTGGGTATCTGGTTGTGATTGCGGGGGACACTGTACAATGCCTCAGCAATGTCAGCTGCTCGCTTCAGGATGATCTCCTAGAGTGGGGACACAGGAAAGCCCATTACCCAAAGTCAGGCTCTGCTGGCTACAGTCATGCGTGCCATGACCCTGCCTTGTCCTCCTCTACTTGCATTACTGGGACACATGGTGGTATTTTACTGTCTCTCGGCCTAGATGTGACAAAAACTTACTTACAAGGAAAAGAACCTCACTTCTAAATGGGTACCAGAATCAAATATTACTTCTCCACTCCCTGGAGACTCCCTGGGCCAGCAAGGACAGGCTGTCCACCCTCACCTCCCTAAGCCCTGGAAGGAACAAAAGCAACCCACCCATCACTGAAAACTGTGGGCAGATTTCAAGTTTCACCTTTTCCTGGGACATATTTTTCAGCTTCTGGGATTTCTGAAGAGCAATATAAGCAGGTTTCTGCCTTGTCCTTTCCTACTTAGACACCTATGATGAGGTCCACATGGAACCCCTCTCAGCAGACTCAGGCTCAGAGTCCTCCCGGCACATGTGTGCCTAGAAGTCGTGTGCTGGAACAGCCAGCTGGCCGCTCGAGGATGCTGGTCACTAGGGAAAGGGGCAGGTGGGTCAAGCTGCGATCTGCCTAC
>NW_026947485.1:102515836-102518336 GCF_034190915.1 Cavia porcellus
TTCAGAGAAGCGGTGTGAAAAAACAAGAGCCCCGGTCTCCATGCTCTCATCCCTCACCAGCTCTGTGCGATTCAGATAGGGCAGCTCACCATACCTGTCAGCTCTGCCATGGGCACAGGGCTTGGGGCACCTGGCACCCCACTTCACAGAGCGTCTGCTGCCTCTGGTCCAGAACCAGTCTGGTATTGGCCCCACCTACACAGAGCACCACGTGTTTTTACTAACCTTGGGTAACCTTTCTGGATCACCCGGATGTCTGGGGATCACTTTCTGCAACCTCTGGAAGCCGTAATCTATGGTTGGTTCGTTAAGGGCTGCAACAGGACAGAAAAACGCAGATCAGGTTAATTATTGTTACATCATCCGTTATGTGTTTACTGCATGCTTACATACATGTGTGAGGTTCTCCTCCTCTAATGTTCTTTAAGACAAGCACCCTTGAATACTAGCTCTGTCTTAAGGAATAGATTTTCCCCTTTCTTTTGCACATAAAAGAAATGATTATTTCTAATCTATAATTAGACTGGAAGAAAGTCAAAGGGTGACTCAATATATTGTAAAAATGGCAGAGCAGTCACAAAGTGACAGGTCTTGGGGCCATATATAGCAATCACTACAGTCATGATGTGATGTCTGCCTCACACGGTACCTTCCACACTGGCCAGGGATTTATGGGAAACTGGCAATTATGACATATGTCCGGCTATTGCTAGCCTCAGATTTATCCCTGTGGTCCTTTTTTGTCTAGCATATTGCCTGAGCACAGACCAGGCAGGAGGAGCACTTATTCTTGCAAAGCTTTAATAATCTGTGAATGGCTGACTACAAACTGATATAGAGCACTATCATTCTACAGCTGCAATCCACCAGCCCCACGAAATTGCTGGCCACAAATAGTAATTAATCTTTTTATCCCTCAAATTGTAATTTTGACTATGAACTGTGCATGGCCATAAATCAGCGGCACATGCGCTGTGTACAGTGCATGAATCACGGCCGGGACTCCGTCCGACTGCACACACTGTGTTTAACAAGCTTTATAAGGAGCCATCGGGCTTTATTATGGCTCTGCCTGACTCCAACAAAAACTGAGCCTGGAGGCCCGGAGACGCAAGTTAAGATGAAAATACTTATTAGAGTACATTACTTCTTGATGTAGATATCGTTTTCTGTGGAGCAACTCCACAGTGCATGGCGCAACATAAATCAGGAGGTTTTCGGAGACTAATAAGACCTGCCGCCATCTATTCATTACTCCGCCCGCAATTTGGGCCATCATTCATTAGTAATTTGATGATTAACACCATCCAACTCGGCAGGCCTGCAGAGTGCAGGGGAACACAAAGGCTACGGCTTCCTAAGAGGAAGGTTAGGGGCTGCCTTTGAGAACACTCTCTCCAATAATTGGTCACCGTTATCCTCAAGTACTGGGCCTGTTGGTGTGTCTTGTAAGCAATGCAGGAAACCTGGCACGTACACTCAATAATACGCCCGAAAGTTGAGGTCCACAATATGATTTGACATTCCATCATACATCCCGGAGACAAAGGTCCGCACAGGAATGTGAAGTAAGACATTTTCTTGTTAATAAAGCATTGATCCGATGTATTGATTTTACATGACATGGCTTTTGCTGGGATTTTGCCCTCTTTTTTCTTTGCAAATAGTAAAGCTCTTCAAAATGCCTCGGTGTATGTGACATGGCAAAATTTCTAACTCTCTGTGATGTAAATTCTATATGTGTAAAACCACTTCATAATCAGACCATTAATCATCAGAAGCTGTCAGCGTTGACTTGGGGGACAATTTGTCATGTCTTGCCGGGTCCTGGGCAAAGGTATCACACAAAACCACAGTTTGGCCATCCGAGTGGACGGGTGGCTGCTCTGGCCTCACCAAAAGGCTTGGTCCCAAAAGGATTAAAGTGTTACATTTCTTGATGAGGGAACAAAAAACGTGGCCCACTGTGCATTCCTAATATGCCAGGTCTCTCCTCTCTCCCAGCTAATCACCATGACTGTTTGACTTAATGAATCGGCCTGATGAAAGGTGATCAGAAAAGATAGATGGGCGGCCATTATTGATTTCATGCAAATACCCCTGACAGGTGATAGACGCTTTAATGCAAGCTTTCAGAAGCTTTATGACTTGTAATAACCATACACTTTCACTCTAGGAGAGACGTTCTGCAGGGTTTCAGTTGAATTGATACTCTTCTTCTATAACCAAAAATATCTTAAAGCAGCAAAAATATGAAGGCACCTTTCACCTCTTGATTCAGACCGAAGAGCATCCACATCCATGAGCTCACTACTGAGAATAAGCAGGATGATGAGGGAAGTTCAGACAGGACGCTTATGCACACCAGGGCAGGTCCCTATCAGGCTGGACATGCCACAGCCAGGGGGCTGGGCAGCTGCTCCAGCCTGAAATCCCACCCAGACATTTGGCTTCTACAGATCCCAGGTGATCACACAGAAGAATTATTTTTTAAAAAACT
>NW_026947485.1:102523336-102535836 GCF_034190915.1 Cavia porcellus
GTTGAGACACCAGCAAGTGAAAGCCACCCTCTACCCAAGGACAACACTATATACTCCCTCACACCAGCCTTTACAAAAGTAAAAGCAAGCATCCCTGTGTTCTCTTGAAGACTTCCTGGAGGGAGGGAGGAGGTTTAAGAGCCAAGTGGAAAACAACGGTCCTTAGAAAGCCATCTGGGCAATGGATTTGCACACTTTAAAACAGCAGAAAATCTCCGTGCAGAGGTAAGCTGCAAAATGAGCTCTAGAAGTCCAACTCCTCCAGAGGCTGCAGGTACCCCTGCCAGGCTGAGGACAAAGGAGGGCCTCCCCTGTGCTCCAAGCTGGCCACGCTCCCCAGGATCACCTCCCAAGCATCCCCACTTGCATGTTCAGGAGTTTCCCTCTCCCGGAAGGCAGAAAGAGAGTCAGTCAGGGTCAGCCTCTGCCTTGGGCCTTCTCTGTTCAGGGCAGTGTACAAAAGTGCCAAAGCACAACTGCCCAGCTTCTTGAAGACACCAGGCCAACATGGAAGCTGTCACTACATCTCAGTCCCAAGAAGCAAAGAGAATGTAACATTGCTTACATCCACACAGAACTCTTTGGTGAAGGTCTGTAGCAGCTGTTTTTCTAACATCTAAATGTCCAGTGACTGATGAACAGGTAAGTGGAAGCGGTACATCCATACAGTGGAATACTACCGAGACCTGCAAAGGAATGGAGTCTTCATACACGCCACAGGATGGGGAAACATGAAACCATTTTATGCCAAGTGAAGGAAGCCAGTTCCAAAGGACTATGAATTTTATGATCCCACTTATATGCAATGCCCATGGCAGGCAAATCAACTGAGACAGGCACGGACTGATGGTTGCCAGGTGCAGAGGAGGGGAAGAGACATGGTGATGGAGACCAGGAGCAGCTGCTTACGGACAGAAGCTTATTTTTGTGTGGTGAAAATGGCTTGCATTAGACTGATGGACATTCAAGTTGGTGAATATCCTTAAAACCCATTTAATTGTACACCTTGGTTAGATCTTATAGCACAAGAATTACATCTGAAAAATGATTAAGCAAAATTAATGTTTCTAATCTGAATGAGAACACACATGCCAGCTGTACCTATGTTAGGGGACATACTTTCCCAGTGATGAGTGTTATTTGACCAGAAAGGTACTTCTGGTATTTATATAAACAGAAACCCACAGCGGACTGAATAAGACAGATCACAACTATGGTTAAGGGCTGGGCAGAAAGAGCACACTAGGGGAGTAAGGGATAACTTGGCTTCCCAACACTATTGCCCTTTTCAGTTTCCACAAAGGCATTTTTAACTCCTGATTACTCAGGCACAACACAGAAGAAAGCAATATTCTGAGGCAGAGACTTTAAAAACATCACCAAGATTAACATAATTACTAGAATCCTTAAAAGCACAGTCTCCAGACACAGAATGCTGCCTGGGTTCATTCATACGAAGTGGCCTTGCTTCTACACAAGCTGAGATCTCCCAAGTTGTTTTGGGTTCATAGACAGCTATGTCCTCACTTGCTGTCCATCCTGCCCTAAGTGCTGCTCATCTCATCTCGGCCTGCTCCCTAACTGCCCCATACACGGCTCCTACCCTTCCCTCTGCCTGGAAATCCCAAGCCCTGCCAAGCATCCAGGCTGTCTCCATGCCACCTCCCATGCTCTCAGTCCTACAGGACCCAAGGCATCTGTCCCCTTCTTATGGAATGTAGCACCTTTTTCACTATGAGCATTTTATTAGTTTCTTTTCTATATCCTGCTTTGTTCCCACAAGACACTGAGTCAGCGTGATTCTAACACTACTTCTGCATCAGACTTTTACCAAAGGCGGTGCAGTTACCAGGCACCATGCTAATGACATAGCTCCTTCCTTTGGTAAGCAGCTCACTGTGAAGGTGTAGACAGGTGAGGTCACCTCACATATACCTACAAACTCAGATGGTTCCCCTCCAGGAATCCCTTGCAGTACCCAGCTCAAGTGGACACCATGCCAAAACTGAACCCAAAAAGTCACAAATTCTTGGTTCCAGAGATATAGCTCAGCAGCACGGTGCCTGCCTGGCAAGTGCAAGGTCCTGAGTTCTATTCCCAGTACCAAAATAAATAAATAAATAAGAAGTCACAAATTCCTAACTGCACTGACATAAGCTTGGATATCACATCTTCAAGATGAAAACTATACTTGTCTTAAAGATCATTGCAATCAGTCTGGTTTTTCAAGCACATGGGTAAGCAGCAGTATAGATGATCACATGATTTGGGGTGGTAAGGAACAGGGGTGTGCCACCCACCAGTGGATTCAGGACCTGGCAGGAGTCAAGCATTCTCTACATAGTTCTGCAACAGAAACCAAGCAGAGCCAGGGTCCCCTCTATGGGGCCCCCTCAGCCCTGTCAGGACAAAGCTCCCTGAGCATAAGCAGCCCTGTGAGGCCACAGCTGTGACACTTTCCACAGTATCTGGCAGCCACTGGTTGCCTCTTCCTCAGGGTATAAAACAAGTTAACTTGGGAAATGATTTGCTTTTTCGCCCATGCAGGCACACAGGGCAAAGCTACAGCCTTTGGTTTGGGGCATGCCACAGCCAGATGCCAAGAATGTGGTACAGCAGCCACCCATGCCACCTGCTGGTGTCCTCCAGCATGGAAATACTGGAGGAGCCACGGTCTCAGTGTGGCTATGTCTGGAAGCTCAGTGCTAACAGACCTGAGGCTTGTATGGGATATCTTTCTGTTGGGAGCACATTTCTTAGGGGGGGAAACATGGAGTTGGTCTCCCGTGAAAAGGGTAAAAGTGACTGCCACCAGTGAACACCAGCTTTGGGCACATGGATATATACAAATGTTAAGGTTCATTTTTCACTGTCCCCCTCCCTTCTCAGGGCCAGAGAGGATTCCAGCCAAGGTAAAGGGGGAAAAAGATGGAGATGGAATCTGGCAGATAACTCCCAAATCCAACCACCTGGCTTTCCTGGCTTAGGCATCTCAGTGGCTATCAGATGCTTGGAGGGGAGCAGGCCTGTCCCAAAGGAAGGCACAGGGATCTTGCAGGACACTCCACTGCCAGCAACAGGATTCCCACACGTGAAAGATGTGCAAGAGGTATTTGAGCAGGACAGGGTGGAAAAAATGCTTTCAAAAAATTATCACTGGTACCCAGGGATGGTGTGGCAGGCCTGTTTATTTCAGTTCTCTGGGAGGCTGAGGCAAGATTTCTGCCTCACAGCAGACCAAAAGGAAAGAGATTAAATGCCCTATGGCAATGCTATACCTTAAAAAATTTTCATCTGAACGTGAACTTATACCAGGACCTGCAGCAGCCCCTCATTTCCATGGAGTTTGCATTTTAAACTTTCACAAGCACTGTAACCAGTCTTCCAGAGCACAAGCACCACGCCACAGCTCTCAAGTCCTAGTGAAACCCAGTTATTCCATGTGCTACCTTGTTTTAGCACAGCAAACAGTCCACACCACACATAGCCTTCCACTGCATTTCTAAGCCAGCCTAAAAGAAAAATATTGGATCACACTCATTTTGTATTTTCTGTAACAAAAAAGCCCATCTGGTTCCATTTTCTCTCTCTCTCTCTCGTTTTGGGGTGCTTGTGATACTGGGGATTGAACCCATAGCTTTTGCACTGAGCTACATCCCTCCTTCCTCCTAGAGACAGACTCTCAAAGATATTAATTTTCCCAGATTGAACTTGAACCTTATATCTCCCTGCCTCAGCATCCCAGAGGACTGATATCACAGGCATGCCACACCACACCCAACTACCCATAATAATTTTTTGAAAGTCTTTTTTCACAAGCTATACTTCTGTGATCTAAGCCTCAGCTTACAGCAAGTATGCATGGATAGGCCTAAAGATTTTCCTCAAGTAAAGGCTCAGCCCAGCACACCTGGACCCAACCTGCAAGACCCAAGCCAAAGCAGAGTATTCTCTTCCCCAGTTTCCAACTTTGGGTGCTGGAGTGTGCCATGTACCACATTTTCAGTGAGTGGATCAACTGGAGGAGACCTTGTTACCAGAACTCAGAAGCAAGAGTAGGAAATCCTATCCTCTTAGGTCCCAAAGCTGTGCCCACCTCCTCCTCAGCTTAGCAAAAACTAAGGTATGCCACTAACATGTTCCCTTAGTGGCTTCCCAGCCTTCACTTCACAGTTTAACCTACAGGAGGTATTGATTTATGTCATTTTTCCTTTACACCTTGTCATCCTTGCTTCATCCTGCCCTTTAGTTGGTCACCTTCACTTCCTCACGCCTTTACATGTCTATATGTGCATGTACCCTCCACCCCTGCCATCTCCTGTGCCCTTCCCAAGGTGTTTTCAGAAAGGCGTCCTTTCCAACAGGACTGGAAACAGAAATCCTGAACATGATCCTTCCCTCTCCAGTGACTTGCCTCCCTGCGGCTCCTAAAGTGCTGCCACCAGGGAGGGTGTGGAGGGGGATCCGGGGACCTGTCGTGCAGGCGCTCCATGCAAGAAAGCCAGCCTACCCCCACCATCGGACCCTGCCCATCCTGAGTGAAACCCGGATGACCCTTTTGTCCTCTGGGAAGACGAATGGCCTCTCCTCTCAGCTGTCTTGTCAGGCCGTGCAGAGGAGTCAATACCTTCACCTTGACGTGGAAACTTCGTGATTTATCAGTCCATCTCCCCTCCTGGGTTCACGTGGCCCCAACAAGCTCAGCCAGTCGAGGTACAGGGAGCAGACTTGGTCACAGCCACTTGGAAAGCAACCAAAGCCCCCTCTGATGACAGACAAATGTGTCTTGTTAGCAACAGCCCAAAAGCGCTTGACTTGTACTAATAACAAAAAGGCCATGCTGGTCACCGTGGGTCTAAAGACGAAGCACCCTGTCACCAGCCTGGTTGGGAAATTAGCAAATAATGTTCTTTTCCTTGATAAATGGGTGACAGCTCCCTCTCACCAATCATTTTTAACATTTTGATGCATGCCTATGATCCCACTGGAGGGGCAGAAAAGTTTACTGGCCCTCAATGTTCACATGATGAATGGAACTCTCTAAATGTGCGATTTCTGTATGAGGTATAGTTCATTTTAAGCAATTCTAGTAAATGGGTGTCACTGATTAGGACAAATAGTCTACTTGTGCAATAGCACAAACGGTGTATCTCATTCTCCTGGCCTCCTTCGAGACAGGAAAGAGAGTGGACAGCAGAGATCCTGGAAGCCCTCACACAACCCTCTTTAAAGGGATGCCTTAAGGAACACATTATCAAACTGCACCCCCAGAACTCATTTAGCACATCAGCAGCTTTACCAATAGTGTGACACTGTGCCAAAATGATGGGGAGGTCACCAGGTGGGCACCTGCCCTCTCTGACTTTGATGTTTCGCCTAAAGGGCCCTGAGGACCCCAGCCACGGATAGCAGTCTCCACTTCCAGGTGACAGGGCTGAGGCAAGGATGCAGCCACCTAGTCCATGTGAAAATACCAACTCACCACTGTTCCTATTTAGACAAATGACTTTGGAATCAGGTTGAGGAGGAAAAGTATACTGTTTGAGTCATGTGTTAACTGGACAGTGATCCCAATTCTGGGCAGACCTACAGATGGCCTGAGCTGACAACATAGTCCCAAGTGATCCTCCAAGATAAAGAGTTTATTGTAACTAAGCACAGTGACACACACCTGTAACCCTTGCATTCTGGGAGCCTAAGGCAGGGGGACTGCTCATTCAGCCCAGCCTTGGCAACGGAGAGACTTAATGAGATCCTGTCTCAAGAAATAAAAAGGGATGGGGATACAGTTCAGGATGAAGGTCCAGGGTTCAACCCTTAATATGGGAAGAGGTGGGGGGAAGGACTTGAATACCCAGAGGTATCTATGCTCTATGGGATGGCTGTGTGAGTGGTGTGGACAGGAAGGGACAGTGAGCCACCAGGTATTTCTCACCTTCCTAATCAGGATGAACAGAGCCCCTGACTGCTGTGGGCTGATGCTGCCCCTGACTCTATGACCCATCCTGAAAGTACATGTTTCTCACTGTGTCCACCACATTTGTGGCTAAAAACCTCTAACTGAAACAATCAGATGGCTTATATTTTTAAAAGGCATTAGCATTTGGTTTAGCAGAGTAAAAATGGTATGATTTGCAAGTGGCAGTTAAGAATCCTATGCCCTGTGAATACGGCAATTTGTCTGAGGTGCCCTGACCTGGGGAGCTCACGCTGGAGCTGGCTGTGGCTGAGGGGCAGAGCTGATTCCACGTGCTGGCGGAACTATAAACACATGAGAGGACTTTCCAAACCCCACAACCTCCAGGGTTTCTTGGGTGAGGTGATGTCTGGGGTTAAATGTGGAAACTGCTCAAGTAGGGGTGCAGGACAGCCTTAAGACAGAGCCAGTGGCCCCTTATCATGCAGCCAATTTACAGGCACACTGTGACTTTTGTTAAAGCAAAACATAAATACTGTATCAGAAATAACCAAAACCTGTTAGCAATTACTTGCTGAGGAATGATTTTGTAAGCCTGAAATCGGCTGCATCTCTTTGTGTGGGAAAAAAATCAGTTTATGTTCCCATCTAGTGAGGCATCACAGACCTGGGGCCGGTCCAGGTATCCACCGTCAAGCACTCCTGGTGTCCACTTTGAGCGCGTTCACTGCCGCCTGCCAACATCTCATTGAGTAACTGAGCTCAGTCTGTCACAGGCGACATGTTGTCTCTCAGTAATTTGTGATAATTTCTTTAATTGAGCAAAAGAAATCTCTAAAATGAGGGTGGGTCAATCAAACATTCAGGGCAATAGGTCAACAGTAAAAGCCCCCTTCTCGAGCTGTATCCCTGGTGTCCTGTGAAGTTAAGCCACCAGCCAGTGGCCTCCATCCTTTAGCTTAATAGGAAAACGTTCTGCCAAATGGACATTTGAAGGAAACAGTAACACACTCATTTGCACCATAATGCTCCACACTTGAGAACATGTCTGTAAAAGTAGTTTTCACGACAACATAATTTCAATTAGAAGCACACAAATTCCAATCTGTCTTAATCAAGTAACACTGTAATGTTTCTATTCTAATTAAAAAATAATTTCTTTTATTACTCTTAACAATTTGATGTGTTTCTACTGGTGAAATTATGAATGCAAAACAGCTCTATTTGCCTATACTGTGGATTTCTCAGGTAGGATATTCCAAGACTATTTTAATTATTATTAAACAAGCAAATGGTATGCTATTAGACAAATATTAAAACAAGCATTGCACTCAGTTATTAATTTGCACTATTCACTTTTAAATGCAACAAATATCTCATTAATTTAATTTTAGGTGCCCACCAGTTTATATTGCATTTTACAGTTTAGAAGGCAATTTACTATTAACTGGCAATTACATACACAGTGATTGTTAATTCTGCTCCTAAGTGCTAGCCGCTTGAAAATTGTTCTCTCTCTCTAATTTTTGACCTTCTTACAACAGGGGTGAGGCACACTGGGAATACAGAGAACTAGTATGGAAGTGCTGGACATGTCATTTGTGACTCCTTCTTTTAATTCACCGTGCTAATCAACTGAACTGCCACAGCCTCCCAAGGTAATTGTGACTTGAGAGTAGTTGAAAGCAGCCAGCAAAGGGGCTGGATGGATGGGGCCTGGTCTGCCTTCCTCTACCCTGGTGGGAGAGGCTGTGTGCCCACTCTGGGTTGACTAATAGAGTCTGGCTCTGAAAAATCTCCTGTTTCTCAGGTCACTGTAAACAGATCATTTAGGCTTTTTGCAAAGCCCCTCCCAGCTCTGGCAGGCTGTCTGGTAACCCCTCCTCTGAGCACAGGTTCATTATCCTGCAGCCTGGCTGCCCCACAGCGGGCCTCACACTGGGAAGGTAAAATGTGAAGGTGTCCCGGCAGCCTCCTAGGCCTGGGGACACTGATGGGAACCAGATGCCCAGGGGACGGCGCCCATGTCGTGACATCCATTGGGGCTGGCTCAATTTTCAGCAGGGAGTGCAATTCCCAGTGATTACTTCATTGTCCCCATCAATTTTGGGGGCAATGCAAATCAGACAGAAGCTTCCAGGTCAGACAGGGTATGACCCCACCTTTCCTCTGCTCCCTCAGAGTACGGAACCCCATATCCCTTACACAATGTTTGAAATGTATATTCTTGCTAATGATGGGGGTGGGGGCACTAAATTAACTTCCAGCTAGGGAAGGCTGAACTGCTGTGTGGCTGCATTCAAAGCACCCATGCCTGGGAGAATGTCTATGGAGAAAATCCCTGAGCTCTGTGCAGAGGGACCCTGGACTTGTGACCCACAAAGCCCAATCTACGCCAGAGCGGGCATAATGGCCATGCAGAAATGGAAGGTGGGTCTCTGCACATGCTGGTGTAGCTAGAAATAGCTCCCTTGGAACTATTGGAGGCTGTAAAGGACATCCCAGACATCCAGAGAGGACACCTCCAGCTGGAGGCCAAGGGTCTACAGAAAGAGCAGCAGTTCTCTACCCACTGGCCCAAAAAAGCTATAAAAGGGGACTGCAGCCATGTGACATCTACCAGCCAATAATAGGCAGCAACTCCTACCAGGGCCATCTTTTCTCCTGCATATATGCATCTGTTTACAGGTGTTCAACCCCCATCCTTTCACTGAAGCACTCAGAACTGAATGCTCAGCAGAAGACAGGCAAAGGATAGAAGGAAGGGACCTATTCCTAAAAATAGTTCTCTTTTTAAAAAAAGTCTCTATGCCTAAAACAGCTGTGCAAACTTCCCCACCAAAAAGCCAATGCACACAGTAACTTAAAGGATCTATTGGGGCTGGAGATTTAGCTCAGCAGCATAAGTGTCTGCCTTGCAAACGCCCAGTCGTGAGTTCAATCCCCATACCAAAAATAAAAAAAGAAAGAAAAAAGAAAGAAAGAAAGAATCTGTTGGGGGCATTCCTTAAAGAATTCAGCAGGGTCTGTAATCCCAGCATTCTAGGAGCCCAGGAAAATGCAAACTGTAATCCAGTCTGGGCAATTCAGTGCAAACTTGTTTCAAAATTTAAAATAAAAAACAAAAAAAAAGGGACTTGGGAGGCAGCTCAAAGCAAAGTTCCTAGGTTCAGTCCTTAGCATGCCAGCATGTCCTCCCCCCCCCACTCCCACCCCACCCCCGCCGCCAGTCCTACAGTCTGATGTGAGAGCAAATGATACACTCCTGTGCAGGGAGAGTCACATGGGGACATGTCCTCATTGTGATGCCACCCAGGTTATCTGGGTGACACAGGAACTCGTACATAACACCTGACAGATGTTTGCCATAGCACAGTAATCAATGTCTCCACCTCTAAGAAACTCACAAGGTGGGCAGGTTTCCCACAGACCCTAACAGAAGTTCAATACCAATCCTTTTCTGCAGGAGGCACACTTCACTAAGGGTCTGCCATGCACACAAGGCAGAGCAGAGAAGAAACTAGGACTCAAAGGAGTTAGGAAACACAGGCTCAGGTCCTGTGGTCTCAGGAGCACAGGGCTGGTCTGGCTATAAATCCTAGATCCTTGCGTGGCTCTTGCTGTGTTTACAGCTTCAAGTTCACAGCCAGAGACTCATGTAGTGCCTATACCAACAGTGACTGTGGAAAAACAGGCAGAGTATGTACAGTGACTGTGGAAAAACAGGCAGAATGTTACCACAGCTCACACACCAAGCCTAAAGCAAAATTCTGATTTTTCACTTCTCCCAGGGACTTAGTACCTATAACAGTTGTCCCTTCCTGCACAGAAAAAGCACTTATTTGTTGGGATATAGATACTCCTCAATTTATATCTTGTTAAACTCATTAAAAGTTGAAAATATCGTTATTTATGTACTCATCGTCATTCATCTTGAGATACAGTATCATTTTGTAGTTTGGTTGGCCTCGAACTTGTGACCCTCCTGCCTCAGCCTGATGCAAGCTAGGATTACAGGCATGCACCACTATACCCATGGAAGTTGCAGATATTTTCAAACATAAATGTATTGCATACAACCCATGGAACATCAGAGCTTAACCTAGCCTACCTTAAACGTGCTCAGAATATTTACCTCTAACACAGTCTATTTTGTAACTGCATAGTATATTAAATAATATAGTAAAAATGAAAAACACAATAGTAATACAAGTATGCTTTCATATCACAGGAAGCCAAAAGTTGGCAAGAAATGTGAACACCATCAGCTTCCTGCAATATCTGCCTGCCCTGGAATCCCTCAGCAATTCTGGGCTTCTGCTTTTCTGTGGACTGATCTCAAGGACAGTGGCCCTAGCCTAGGACAGTACCTCTCTCCCACCTGGACTATGTGAGGGTGCTGAGCTGTCAGGGGACTAAATGACTCTACTCTGAGGACCCAATCCAGGCAGAACCCTGGAGATATTGAACCTACTAAGGAGTAGGGCATAGGGAGGTTTACATTTTACCTGTCATGCTCTGAGCAACCTCATGGCTGATTAACCTCCATGACCTCCCTGAACCAAAAAGGGGAAGGGAACCCAGCATCCCCTGTGTCACCGGCTTGCTAGGCAGAGGACAAAATGGCACTCCAGTGGATTCCAGCCCTCCCAGGTACTTTCAGGTGATGACAGAGTAGGAGTTAAACCAGAGGCTCCGGGTCTGGGCTCCTGACAGACCTCATGTCTGCTCCAGGATTCCAGACATGACCACCTACCCACTGAAAAGCACCTCAAGGCCACAAATATCCAAGAAGTACTCTGCCCTTCCAGCTTTACTGGGTTTTAGCAGGTATTGTCCAGTATCAAAAACATTCCTTAATCATTACAAGCTGTAGAGCTAAGATTAGAACCCAAATGCAAACATGCTTTAATGTGAACTTCCTGACACTTTTCAATAATAATTTCAAACAAATCATGTTAGTTAAGAACTTGTATGGGCAAAACATTATATAAAGCAATTTTAAGATAATGAGCATAAGGAACTGCATAGTACTCCCTCAAGTAATATGAATCTCCTTTAAGAAGCACTGGTACATCCATAAGGCCTTAACACCCCAGGTTGGAACACAGTGACCTAGCTTACACTGGAGGCTTCCTGCTTACTGGGTATGTGACAGCCTATGACTTCTCTTCTCTGAGCCTCAGTTTATGGGACTGAATTAAGTAGAACATCACAGAGCAGAGGCTAGAGTGACAAGTTAAGCACAGAGCGCCCCCCTGCATACAGCTTGGGCACATAGGCAGCCACTCTGATGAAAGTTGGGGATTGCTGCTATTTCTAACAAGTATCCCCAAAACTTTGCTTTTGGGACTGTACCCATCTACACTATCATGTGCCATCCTGGATAAAAATAGGAAAACCATGTACCTGGCAAAACTCAACCACAGGCCAACTGAGCCTCATCCACCCTCCTGCTGATCCTTGCACCTGCCTGTGCAGCCCTAAGACACTTTCCTGAGTGTCTCCTAACCTATGCTTCTACCACCTCTGTATCATAGAAACTAGAAACATGCACTCACCGGTGTAGACGAAGCGCCCAGGAGCGCCTTTGCAGAACTGCTTGGACTTGTACGAAAGGGTGACTTCAACAACTCCAGGGATGTGCCGTGGCGGGGTCTGTACTCGGATGGCGTGGGGAGTTATCAGCTACAGAAACCACACATGAACAGGCGCTCAGCGGCACTGCCCTGAGAGGCGGACACTTGCCAGTTGGATATAATTACCAAAATGAGCACAAATTGGACCATCGTCTTGGAATGCTCCCTCCAAGCCATCACCCAGAGACTCAGGGCCTACAGTTCTTTAAGAAAAATATCTGCAAATGATTCTGGGTTTTAGTTTGCAGGAAAGGCCACAGGGCATCATTCATATGAAAATTGCCACCATATGTCTCCTTAAACCTGCTTCTAGTAATTCTAGCACTAATTGTTCCAGGGTACTGGGGGACCTCCTATGGCAGGTTTTAAACCCAAGGATTGTCAGGAGGGGGATTCATACTCATCCACAGGAGAAGCCCCACCACAGGCAAACCACCCACTGAAAAAGGACTCTGCCTGACATCTCAGACTTACCTCACTCCACACCAACATGGTTCCAAACACAACTTGTAGACCATCGAAGAAGTTGTCTCCGATTATGATGACAGTGGCGCCCCCCGTGGTCCAGCCTTCACTGGGACTGATGGCCTTGATGCATGGAGTGGCTGCACACATAAGATAGAGAACAGAAGACCTTAGAACCCTGGCCTGCCAATGATACAGGCCTTGCAGCCAGCTAGTCTTGAGGCAGGCTGCCGCACGAGGAGAAGTGTGCCTTTCCTCCAAGGCAGCACGCAAAGGGCAATCGTAGATCAGCATGTTGATGTGTTTAAAGCAAACTATTAAATGTTTTATAAAGCAAAGGCCAAGGTGCGGAATACTAGTGAGCAAGAAAAAAAATGGCCTGATACAGCAAATTATGTGTCAGGGCAAATATGACTATTACAAATGATTAAGCATCGCATGCATGTGGCATGTCGATTTATCTGCTTTTCTGTACAGAT
>NW_026947485.1:102540836-102550836 GCF_034190915.1 Cavia porcellus
AAGGAGAGGGGAAGAGGACACCAGCAAGGGTGTCCTCTCCCCACCATGTGGAAAGCCCACCGCCTGTCCTGCTGTGAGGTCTGACAGAGTGTACAGCCTGAAGAGAGCAACTCCATGTAAATCAACATAAAGGATGGTGCAAAGAAAAAAAAAGCATTGCAAATAAAAAAAAAAAAATACATGTAACATGTGCCTACCATTTTCCAGATAAGAAGGGGCCGTACCTTCTGACGGGTCTAGGCGGCGGGCCCGCCTCCCGTGTTTGGAATTGTTGTGCACAAACATGTTGTCCGACACAGCCAGCACGTGGCCGTCCACATTGACTGTTGTCGATACAACAACCTGCAAAGATAAACTAGATGTGAAAATAGAATTGGCAATGAAAAGCACAGAACCTGTTAGGCAGAATAAAAGCCAAAAGCCAGCTCAAGTGCTGCAGAGCACAAGGAAACTTACTGTTCTGGAAATGCTCCACTGATTGATGTGCATTCACAGCTTTTTTGGCTAATGGGGGTGGTTTGTTTTGTTTTGACTCAATTGCTTCTTTTAAAAAACCTGTTCCACTAATTAAGGTTTAATCTCTTATTATGCTAACAAGTGAATTCAATTCAGAGAAATATTCTCCTAGCCATTAGTTTCAGAAACACCCCTCTAGCCACTCATTTTAAAGCTGCTGTTTTGATTGATCTGTTCACATATTGATTAGATAGTTTATCTAATTTAAATTAGTTCACTTGAGAGCAGCCTCCCTTGAAGAGTTGTGAGGATTTAGAGTTGCCCAAAAAAGGCTTCATAAATCAGGACCATTCCTCCCACTCACATTTTATCAGCAAATGATCCCTGGGTCAATTTTACAATTACATTTAATGTCTGGTAATGAACTTTTTTGCATCTGAAAAGATGGAGTTGCATTTGAATAGTGGAAGTGTTTTCAATGAATTGGGAAAAGTTCAACTGGGAAAGCTCTGTGTGCCAAGGCAACATCCTTTCTGTTGCCTCCCAGTCCTAATCCAGACTCAGAGGAAGACTTGGGAGACAGGGAAGGCCTTCTTTACAGTCTCAGTGGCCTCATGTGAGAGAAGAACCCATCACACAGGGACTGCCTTGCTGGTACAATGTATGCATATTTTGTTTGATGGACTTGTAACAAGCATTCCAGAAATATGCCCAGGAAACAGCAAAGTACAACCCGGCCTTGACTTTCTTCTTTGACAGAAGTAGGCCTGTGTGGCATGTTACTTTCCCAGAGTGGCTAAAACCTGAGCCCAGGTTTAACCTGGGGCTTGCAGCAGGATTTCTGGGGCTTGAGTCTGGATTTGGCAGGAAAAAGTCTGGCTCACTGTCACAGGTAGGGTAGGCTTGGCAGGTCTTGAGGGGGTCATACCATCCTAGAGAACTGTGCACTGGGGAGGTGGTGAGTGAGAACTGCCAGGTATAAAGGACTGTGAAAAGCCGAGGCTATAGCAATCCTAGTAAATAATACTTATTAGTGTTAGCTCAGCAGATGTAATGAATGCACTGCATCAAAGATGTTAGTAATATGGGCAACTGAAGGGAGGGGGTCCCGAAGAGTTTCAGGGAGCTCTCCAAACTTTCTGCTGACATTTTTTAGTAGCACTGGATTAAACCCAGGCCCTCATGAGCATGCTAGGCAAGCATGGTATCATTAAGCTACCTCCTTACACTTTTCCCAGGATGTCTTTAAACTTGAAATTCTAAGGGGCTGGGGATTTAGCTCAGCGGCATAAGCGCCTGCCTTGCAAGCAGGCAGCCGTGAGTTCGATCCCTGGTACCCATAAAAAGGAAAACGACAAAAAAACAAAACAAAACAAAACAAAAACCTTGAAATTCTACTGCCTCAGCCTCCCGAGTAGCTGGGATTACAGGTGTGTACCACCATACCTGAGTGCTGAATTTTTTTGAAATGAATCTAAAACTGCTCTAAGAAAACAAGAAAGTCTATTAACAAAATAAATAAAACTAATTTTTAAAATAACAAATGATTAAAGTCACATAAATAATATTTATGAGCGTTTAAAGAAAAACCAAAGCTATATAATCATATATGCATATATTCATACAGGAATAACTTTTTCAAAATTTCAGGCCCCATGGCCGAGAGTGATGAATATCTACTATATCCTCCAGGCTCCCTCAAGGGCAGGATTTTTTTTGCTTTTTTGTTTGGTTTTGTGTTTTTGTGCTGGGGATCGAACTCCTGACCTCACATTTGCCAGGCAAGTGCTTATACCACTGAGCTAAATCCCCAGCAGCAATATTCTTGATATCGGTCTCCCTCTTTGGCTTTCCCAGATTGCAGAGGTCTAGACAATATCAGGTTAAGTAGCCTTCAAAAACTATGTAGTTACTGCAACTGGCTACTGGTTCAGATCTCAGGACCCTCTTCTGACTGCCACACAATGGCATAACCCATTACACCCTGGGCAGGAAGTTGCTGCAGTGCCACCAAGGTGCCTCTCATGCTTGGCAGCCTCTGCTTGCTTAGTGGAGTCAGAAACTGTTCCTGTCCACTCAGGTACCCTCCTGGGGACCACCTGCAGGCCCCACCCTGGGCACTGATTGAGCTCCAGTAACATCACCTCAGTAGGAGGCAGATACCTGACTAATACTTGACCTTTTAAGTTCCTACACCATGATACTTTAAAGAAACAAGAAACAATAGAAATAAAAAAGGACACTGATTTGCTCTGTGATCTATATATAGGTCAGTCACCAGGGGAACAGAGTGTTGTTCAGCAGAGAAAGCAGACACACTGTTTTGTTTCCATTTGGACCAGCCCTAGAGTGTACCCACAGAAAGATGCAGAAGTTGTGAAGCCAATAAAAAATATCATGCAAGCCCTGCCACAGTCCTAAAGCCAGTTAAACCTTCCCAGAGGCAGGAGGATTAGCTAAAGAGACCAGAGGAGGTCCTTCTACCCCACAGTCAACACTGAGATGACCAACACTCAAGTCATTGGCAAGAAAAAGAGTACATGGCCACTCAACCCAGTGTGACCTCCACCCTGCTTAAATGGATTAATATCACCTGTGCTCCATGGAGCCCTGTGCAGGAAAAATGGAAGCAGGCCCAATAGTCTGCAAGAAACATTGTCACTAGCTACTGAGATCACTATGAGTAACCCTAGGGGTCCTGCTCTCCCTGACTGGCGGGGTAGGCCTGGAGAGGGCCATCATGTAACTCCCTAAATGAAGGATACATGAAATTCCTAGAAATACTTTGAGCTTTTTATGGAAAAATAGTCTACATCCCACCTAAGAATTGCTCAGCGACTTAGTCCATCTAATATCTACGAGCTGTTCAGTTCTTTCTGGTTGATGAGTACCAGTAGCAATTCTGTATTTCAGCTCAGAATATTTTTACAATTAAAATCAACACAATAATAATGCATCATGGGTATAAGGTACCTTTACCCTAATGTAGCCTCCGGATCATTCAAAAGGGCAAGAAAAATATGAATACTTTTATAACCCAACCAGTTCCCTTTACTCCTGTAGACAAAATTCTCCAAAGGTAATCAGGAAGCATATTAATAGGTAAGCATGGAACTGAGGAAATGAAAACACAGAAGACCGTAGGAGGAGGAAAAGCCAGAAAAGTGTTCTGTAATTTTCAGAGGACTGGGTTAAGCAGATTCAGACCTCTTTGTAAGGAAGACTCAAGACCTCAAGTATACCTGAAAGGCTGCAGTATGATTTCCCTTCACTGCAAATCAGTTATCCATCCATCAATAAAAGATCTTAGGCCTGGCCATATTTCCAGAGGTTATGTCAGACTGCTGTGGGCTATGAATGGACTCAATGAAGCTGGCATACTGAAGATATAAGATCATTTCAAAAGCATTCTTTTTAACATATTTTATCAAATGAGCCATCTGGTTTGATATTAGCCTTTGGAGAACTGCAGGCTGTTTCCTGAACAACTGAAAAATCAGAGTTCAAATCCGGTATGAGCAGTCAGGATAGCTCCCTGTGAGTATGAGATGCATACCTGGAACCTTCGCATATCCCGAGGGTTGCCTGCATTCTTCAAACAGTTTTGATTGCACTTGAGGAAAAACTTTAGGAAGAATCTACAAAAACACAAAACAGTTAGGGTTATCAGACAAGCAATACAAACTTTTTGAAAGATACAACCTGAAAGTGGAGACTGCCGCACAACTGTGGCTGGCTGTCCTGTAGAGGGGGACATTGAGAGACAGCTTGGGACAGGTAGGTATCTAAGTGTGAGAGAAGCAACTTAACATTTGTCTCTCACCACAGATTCCCAGGCTTTATAACAAGGACTGTGACTTTTGGATTGGCCACTCCACACTCTACATCCGGATTTTTGAACTATTAAGCATTGAGAAAACATTCACCCCAGATAGGACTGCCAATTTCAGTCAATAAAAATGCAGGATGCCTGATTAAAATTGAATTTTAGTAGTGGTATACCCCAAAAAGCACACCTACACTAAAATATTATTTGAAATTGAAACTCACTAGTTATGCTACATTTTAGAAATTCTGACTCCATTAGATAGCCCTAAGCAAGCACACTTTTTTTTTTTTTTTGGTACCAGGAATCAAACTCAGGACCTCACACTCGGTAGGCAGGCACTGTGCTGTTGCACTATATCCTCAGTCCAGCAAACATACTTTGAAAGTCAGATTTTTAAAATCTTTTAAAGCTACAGTAGAAATAACTTAGAAAAAATTTTAGAGCTACAATGATTTCTGTGAACTCTGTGTTTTCAAGGGCATAGCTGACAGTTTTTGGTGTGGTCATGAAACCTCTGCTCAACAAGGGGCTGGGAATAGCAGGTACATCCCCAGTGGTAGTGGCAAAGCCAAGCTCAAGAGCTGGCACCAACTCCCATCTCACCCTTGCCTTGGGTGGCAGGAAGACTCAGGAGTCCTGGCAGGGTGCTGAGGGGCTGTGATGAAAATGCCATCCTGCTATCCTCCCCACTGCCACACATTCAGTGACAAATGCAGATCCACTGGCTTACAGCCTGAACTGACAAGGGCCAACCTAGCTGTGACCCCCCCCCACCCCCGCCAGGGAAGGCAGGGGATCTTGTTCTCATACAACTTCTGCCTCCACTTACAAAAGCCACATCCACTGTGAACCAAAGTCCCCTCTCTAACATCTATCTTCCTTGGTTGTCTAAGCATCTTGTCCATCAAGTTTATGCACAAAACTGCTTTCTCCCCAAAATATCATCTGTCCTACTTGATGCTGCTGAATGCTTTATGAAGTTTCAAATGATTTCCTTGAATTCAGCCTTTCGTGTTTGAGGTTCTTTATTGGGCATTACAATATCAGAAAATAAAAAGACTCAACAGACTATGATTCATTTTGCTAATAGCGATGCCAACATATCCCAGAAAACTGTTGACCATCACAGAAAAAAATTCCAACTGACGGAAGAAAGGATGGTGGCTATTTAATTACATTTTCTAACATTCACAAGGCTCACTATTTTAGGCCAGAATTTACATCTTTTATTAACTCACCTCACCTATACACTTAGCTCACAATGCCTCTTAACACCATCTGCCATCAGCTACAGCAAGTCACTTGATATTCCACCCACCAATTTTTCCTAACAACCAGTGTGCAATTAAACTCCACACGTTCCGCAGCGAGGTAAATTAGGCGCACCTGCGGCCACACTGCATTTGAACTGCATCAGAAAGGGCCTAACAAGGTGAGGGCGCCACAAAGTTATCGTCCTGTCAGGCAATTAGGTTTTCACTTGGGGGACAGCCACACAGTGCAATTATGTCCCACATTACCACCCGGCTAATCTTCTGAGCAGGCACCAGCCCGAGAAGCTGCTCATCTGCAAAGGTACCTGCATGGAGCCAATGGTGGGAGACTTTTTGTGAAATAAAAGATATTTTCCCCCATTTAGAGGAGACTGCTTTAAATGCCTTGATACCATTTTAGGCTACTTTATATCATCATCTCTAATAGAACACAGCAGGCTTTGAAGATATCCTAAATTGTCCTTGCGATGGCTCCTACATTGCCATGAGGAGATGGACTTGGCATCTGGGGCCTTGACTATAGTCATCTCAGAGATCAGCAGAACAAAGTTGGGTGCTTGAGCCTGAAACCACACAGAGTATCTATGGGTAGACTGAAGCAGGACCAGACACACACCAACCCAAATACATGTTCATACTCTCCACCCCAACCTCCACCTGGATGTGGCAATAGTTTGTTTCTATCCAAAGTATCTAAAGGCAGTATAAATACTTAAGATCTGATGTGAACACCCTGGAGAGTGGGAACCTTTTTAAGTACTCAGGTCCCAATAATACAAATAAAGTAAAGCACAGCGTTCAACTGACTTCTCACCAGGGTACGGAGATCTTTTCAAGGACAGAGAGGAATCCTCCACACAAGGAAAGGGGCACTTGGAGCTGATTTCTTTTGCCTTCCTTTTGGTTCTGTTTAACTCAAGGATTCAATTAAGCCTTCACAGGTGGAAGGCACAGCAGAGCCGCTGCGTGGCTGCTGACACTGGCCACAATTACGTAGGAAACAAACGCAGTTTCCACTAAGAAGCGCTCGCTGAGATGCACTGTTGCAATGTTTGGGGACAGGGTGAGAAAATTGAATGCCCGACATGTGAAGTCAAATGGTAATTCTCATCCTTTACTCAATTACCCTTTAATTGGCTTTTTCCTAAGAAATATCTGACAACCACTTTACATATCTCACTTCCAGAGTCTAGTACACAAAGGATTTAATACTCTTGTTATGAAAGGAAAAATCCTTCCTATGTCAGAAAATCTTTGGCTTTAGCACCAATAAACTCTTTATTACTGCTAAACATGGATTTGCTGCTCGATCGCAAAGAGGCGATAAAAATTCTAACCTGTCATTAGTACATTATGCTTAATTGTGTACAGTGTGTTTCCCCTTGCATCTGCTGGCCCGACATCAAAATGACCATTATGTGCACTAATTCCCTGACCCCATCTTTATTTCCCTAAAGAGTCATCATCTTTCACAGTAGGTACCAGAGTAAATCAAGCTTGAAATATGGGCTTTATTTACTTGTTTCTCCCAGGCAGAGGGGAAGACAGCAGCTAAAGACAAACTGCTCCACAGCAGTCATTCCTGGGTAATATTCTATTCGGAAACCCTCACAAAATCCTGGAAAGTTCTCAGGAGCAATTAGCAGGGGTAATGTATGATCCTATCACTTTGGAAATGGGGTTTCCTCTTTGCCTCATGCAAGGATTAAAGAACAGCATGTGAGTGCTCTTGCTTATTCCTAGGAAATATCGCTGTAGAAGATTCCCTCTTTCAAATCCTGAGGACCCCATGACAATGGACTGGATACTTAGGCCCTCATCAGGATAGTGAAGGAGGAACTAAGTGGTTCCTGATATCTTAGGTTTAAGCTTAAAATCCCAAGGACCTCCTTCCTGCTAGGACAACTATTCCACTGGTGCAACAGAGAGAAGTCTGCTGCACTCTGTGAAGCTGAAACTTTGGTCTTGACAGTATTAAAATCGGATCTCAAGAAGCAGCACTAAGATTAATGTGAGGTGGGATGGTGGCCAAATAAGGACGATTTAAACTAGGCTACCATAAATGAGATCAACCTTTGTCACCAGAGCCCAACATGGCTATCGCAGGATAAGGGGCAAGCCCCTATCACAGTAACTAATTTTAAAGCCTGTTCCACTTCTGTATGTTTAAGCTATGAATTAGTTCATTTATATTTACTTTTATGAAGCTGATTAACCAGAGCTTCTCTATCTGATGAAAATCATTTTAATTGTAGTGTTAGGCTCCTGTGTAATATCCATTACATTATGAACTGTTTAAATTCTACATGGGTATTGTGTAAATTGGCCCTTTGTGAGCTAGCAGGCAATTAGGACCAAACAGCTCTCCTTTTAACGGTTACAGAACTTTGTGGTGTTGTTCAGGACAATCAGAGACAAAGGAGGCTGTTTAATTGTAATTTAATGGAATATCAAGGAGTCCGTGGCATTAGACGCTGGCAACAGAGAGCAGGAGAGAAAAATTAACTGCAATTATGTTTGATTAAAGCTATCCTTCTCAATAATCAGCGGTCCTGACAGGCCATGGGGCTCCAGTGGGCTCCAGGATGGCAAAAGGTGTTCAGCAATATTAGGGCCAATAAAGGGGATATTAGCATAGCTAATTACAGCCCTGCAAAACCTGTAAAGGGGGCCTCTGTGTATTGTAATGTGTGAAATAATTGGCTGAGGCCGTTATCAATTACATAAGGAATGAATTTGGTTTGTCAGAGAAAAGCTGATGAGATACATTTCATCTGACACCATCCCTTCCCTCACGTCTCCAGGCAGCAAAGAACTTACCCACTTCCATCAAGAGGTGCAGCTTGCAGTGGCCAAGTCACTGTAAAATCATCTTGCCAGCAAGTGTTAGGTAATTAATACAACTCATCCTCGAGCCCTCCCTGCCGCTGCTGTTTTTACCTAACCGAAGCCACTAATCATGCAATAATGATTTCTTTCCCTCTGGTCAAGGGAGAAATAGATTGGCTCCTTAGAAATGCAGCGGCTTCACGGGCACACCCTGGTGATTGAGGAGAAAAAAGAAACTCAGAGTACTTTTAATTGTTTTTTTGTTTGTTTGGTTTTTTTTTTTTTTTTTTTTGTCTTTTTCCTTTTTATCGGTATGGGGATCGAACTCACAACTGCCTGCTTGCAAGGCAGGCGCTTATGCTGCTGAGCTAAATACTTTTTACACGTGGTTATCACTTTTTCAAATTTCCTTACTTCTCAGCATTGCAGTCACCCTCTAAGGGTTTTTTTCCTCCCTTCTTTTTAATTGTCAAAGTGTAGACTCTTCCAGGGCTTGATTTTACCATGACCCTGATGGGCCGTGTGAAAAGACATTCAGGCCAAGTGTGAATCCAAAGTACACTGCAGCCTCTGTGCAGGTTAAGTGCCTACACTCCGAGGGCAGAGCTCTGGCTTCTCATAGGTCCTCTGGCACACTTCATTTCAGCCTCATTCCTAGCTCTCTCCTGGCCTCAACTGTGGGTGATACGGGGAAATCCGTCAAGACTGAAAATATAGGTATCTTCTATGGGATGAGGATTCACTTTTTCAGTTTTAATGCAGAGCTCTGAAGCAAGCAGCACACAGTGGATAGGTATCCAGATCATTAATCAAACTCCAAAGTGTTCATGTGTAAATCAGTGTGGTGACAAGCACTCTGGTGGTGGTGGAGGGGCTTGCAGAGGGCCTGGTCCAGGTCTACCCCCACATCTTTAGTTAGTATTATTTTAATATCCAATAGCCTAACGAGAAAAAGTGAGCTCTGACTGCCAGCCAGAAAATGCAACTTTAAATGTCACCAGCCACTGGTGCAGTGAGGTGAGGTGGATGTGCAATGAGGAACAACTGCTTTAGAGGTGCAGGGTTTCCTTTGTGGGGAGAACAAAACATCTGAAGAGAGATGTGATAGTCTCATAAGGTATCAGCGTGCCAAAATGCCAGCAAGTTGTTCGATTCCAAATGGTTAATTCATGTTATGTCAACTTCACTTAACAAAAAAAAGTCCCCAATCCAAAGGTGAACACAAGAGCAAGGGTGTGAATGGCCAGGCCTCCTGGGTGTGAGTGGGCTGTAGCCCTTACTAGGCTATTGAAATGAAATAGTTAAGAGTCAAAAGATAGAGCCTTTAAGAGACTTTTCCCTGACTGATAAGACAGTGGCCATGGAGTGATCTTCGAGGTCCCTGCTAATTACTGGGAAGTTCCTGAAAGCAGTGGCCGCAGCTGTGGTGTGTGCACACCCGGCCATCAGTCGCTGGAGTATTGATTACTGAGCAATTCTAGCCGATCAGGTCCGGGCACTTCAGAGACAATGTGCTTCCCTCACAAAACCTGTAATGAGCAGTTCCTATACAGGACTACATTCTGCTGACATCAGATCTGTGCTCTAAGATAGTACACAGGTCAATATGTAT
>NW_026947485.1:102555836-102558336 GCF_034190915.1 Cavia porcellus
CAAGGCGGGCACCTGTGGGTCAGGACACAGCTCAGCCAGCAGCAGACGTGGAATGATCCCCTTGGGAGCTGGTCTCACCTATCACTACCACGCCCAGTTTCTGTGTCAGGAGGTTCTACCCACCACAATCCCCTAAGGCCTCTGCAACCTTGTTTTCCCAAGTGTCCTCATGGCCGGCCATACACATCCACCGACTGTCTCTCAAATTTCCCCTTTACGTATTTGAAAAGTGAACATGCAAGTGAATTTTTCATTCACTTTTTTATGACTAGATGTGCTTCCCTCTAGTTCATGTAGTTGTTCAAAGAGTTATGGTAAGTGACCAAGATGAATAATTAGAGGGGATAAAAGCAGGCCACATTCCTTAACTTCTTCCGTGGCTATGTCACATCTGGGATGCAAGTTGTACAGACTCAGTAATGTAGAGGGCAGCTCTGCCCACCTTTCCTGGGCCATAGCTCAGTGACTTCTCCCATACTCTCCTGAAATCAAAGGGAAAAGGAATGAAATCCACTGAAGTGCCTTTCTTTTTCTTTCAGTTATGAAGTCTTTACCTTCCCAGTAGTCAAAAGCTCCACTAATTGCTCATGTAACACAGAAAACAGCACAGGGCACACTTGCATGCCCGAGTCCTTACCCTGACACGGAGACACAGCTGCAGGTCAGGCAGACAACCAACCGGGGAGGGCTCTGGGAACTCAGATAATGAAAATTTTTTCATGTATAAAATCCTTAATCAAAATGCTAGTGGTGTCATCTTGTAGTGCACTGCAACTTAAAAATTAACATACAACAGAACCTTTAACATCCTCTGGCTGTATGGTACGTGTGCACCAGAACTGTGGCATGAGCATCCTAGCCCTGGGCAATGAGCTGTCTCCATGCTCAGCACCCAGAACCTCACTGTACTAGGACCCCTGGGTCCAGAGGGACTCCAGAATTCAAGGGCAGATCAGCAAAGATAATGTGCCGCTGAGAATGGCATAATGCCATGGGGCATGACAGGCTCAACGAGCAGCCACAACCTAATTTTGGGCACGGCTTTAAGCCACCTTCAACCAATTAGTTTAACTCCATCAGAGAGTATCTAAAGAATATTTTTATCATTTGGAATAGACTATTTACCATTTGATAGGATACATTTCTTTCTTTACCTCTGGGATGCCCCACAGATGCTAAGCAACTTCCCCTAACAATATTTAAATTGCTTACAAAGCCTCTCTAAATATTTGCTATGTATTTAGCATGCCTAAGATTTGCCTGTTATCCCAAAGTCTTTTTGTTGTAAATTGCAATTTTACAACTTCATGCTCATGATGTATTTTGACAAAGCTCTGCTGACACCCTCTATTGGCCTCCAAAGGCAGAATAGCTGATACTCCACGAGCCACCAGAGGACTCTCAATTTGTTGTGAGACCGCCGCTACTTTGCCATCCTCAATCTGCATGGAGAAAGATTAAACATTCAATTTGTTACTTGATAGGCCACAAGGTTCGCCACTTACCATACAAATGGAAAACATTACTGTCATTCCTCAACTTGCTTGCATGAGTATTTTATTATTTGTAATATTTACTTCAGGGAAATTATGATTCATGTCATATTTATCTTCATGAAAAATGAGCGTCTAAATGGAAATCACCTTTTGAATGTACCAGGATATAGTGTAATACTAATATGCTTCATGAACTATAAAATTTAGTCACAGTATATGGATATATTATAGCATGACTTTAATACTCTCCCATCAAGCAAATTTTCTCTGTGTTAAGCTGATACTCTGAGCCCTGATTCCAGTTTGATAATCATTACACCTACATGATGGTACAAGTCACTACTTGTAGATTTATGTCCCCCCTCAGCTCTTTTGCATTAATCTGCCCCTGAATAAGCTATTCGCACTTCCTCCAGTGCATGCAGGAAATTGGAATAAGGTGCAAATTTGTAGGCCTTAAATCTGAACAAGCACAGACAGATATTTTTCACCTGATACCACTCATTTGTTTCAAGTAAATACGAAAGGCATTTTTTATTCTTTGTCTTTGTCCTGAAGTCATTCTTCTCCAAAACGACTGTTGTGTTTTTCCCTCCGTATTTCCATCCATTTCTGCAGAAGCCAGAGTTAATGGACTATCTGCAATTAGCTCAGAGTCAGACTCTCATGACATCTGTGCAGATCTTGGGTCCCCACCAGGCAGTACTGTCCTTACAGGTCCGTGACCAGATAACCTGCCACCCAAGGACATAGCACCACAGTTCACAGGCACTGCAGAACTCTTAAGGCCCACAGCCCACTTTTAAGAATCCTATTGTATGACTGAAAAGCATAAAACTTCAGTGGCTTACAGTCTCTCTGGCCCTGGTCAGAAGCACTCTGATTCATTACGGAGGTACTTTAGAAATACCTAAAAGTGACAGGAAGAGCCTGGCATCACTCTCCCTCAATTATCCAGGAAATTCCAAGACTCTTGGCTGAGGCTGTTCCCATCTCAGATCTTT
>NW_026947485.1:102565836-102603336 GCF_034190915.1 Cavia porcellus
TAAGTCCCTGCCCAGAGATTGATTATGCCAAAGGATGTGGAGGCAGAGGCCATCGCCCCAGAACAGCTTGGGTAATTTCAAATAGGCCAAAAGAACTACCAACCATTTGGTTAAAACATAAATAAATAAAACCTTCCAAATGTGCAGAGTGAAGGCAGCAAATGCCTGCAAGGGGAAGCCAGGAGGAAAAGTAGGGGGTTCCCAGTTGCTCTTTGGGGAAGCCATTCCACAGCCCAAAGAGGAAAAGAGCCAGGAATGAAAAGAGAATCCTACTCCTTGGGACAGAACACTCGGCCACTAGAGCAGGACTGGAAATGGCATTGCTTGTAGGACGATGCCAGAAAAGTTGGGGTAGGAAGTTCCAGGCAGGGATCCAGGCTTTGCTTCTATGCTCTTCAATGATAGTTGTGTTATTTCTTTTTTTTTTTTTGATTGATATTTTAGTCTGAGATGTCATTAGTTAAATTAATTTTCTCTCAAATATAGTGGAATAAGGTCCACAAAGGCAAGTCTTATGAGACTGTAAAAATAGACCATAATTTGGAGGAAATTCAGATGTGTTCCCAGCTCTTGTCATCACAGCAGAAGAACACTTTAATTTGATATGAATTCCTCAAGAGAAACTTTAAATTAACTTAGATTTAGCTGTGTTTGAGGGATAGCAATTCAAAGCAACAAAATAAAATACTATTTGCTGACTTCAGTGTTTCTATGTTCACGCTTCTATATGTTCTTTTTTATTTTCTGCTCAGGCTAAATAAATGCCAATATTCACCTTGAAAGAGTCATCATAAAGTAACTCCCTTGGGATATAAAAATATACTTCTCTCATCTTCCATCCAAACAGTGTCAGGTGAAGTTAAAAGACCTAGTAAATGTGCTAAAATCTGCTTATGTGAATTATCTTTTTCTAGGATAACTGAACAGCCATCACCTACGCTGTCAGGATACAAAGAGAAATGCAGACTGGTTTATAACCTAAAAGGGGGGCATGGTTCAAAGGGGAGTTGTGCAGGGCAGTTGGCAGAGGTGCTGGCGAGGATGGGGAGACAGAAGCCACAGATTCTTCTAGGGTTAACACTAGCAAGGACCCTGGGGACACCTGGTTTAGGCCCCAGCGACAGGAAAGCCCAGCAAGAAATCAGATCAAGAAGGGACAAGAACCATAGTGGGACCACCATCTCTTGCGTTTTGGACTCACTGCCTGTTATGACAGGGCCCCTAGTTTCAAACCTTTCAGGAAGTTTAACTCAAACCTGGTCATTAGAAAATCCCATTTCCTAAAAAGTCAACTACATTACTGTACTGTGGTCAGGCTTTGCCTTTTTGAGCATTCCTAGGGTACACAACGTGAAGGTGATCCAAGTGCCCCGTTGGTGGTTGCTACTTAGAATCAGCTTACAAACTTCTTTGATCCATGTAATTGACAAACTGACTGGACTTCTAGAAAGGGTCACTGTGAAACGGACTGAGTCCACACCTGTGACCACTGCAGTTTAGGGTAACTGAGCTTGCTGAAATCCCAAAGTAAACCTGGAGGGCTTGGGACACCGAAAACACACTGCCCATCCAGGAGTGCCAAGTTCATGTACATAGGAGCCAATGAAATTGGACATCTATCTACCCAGCAACTATCAAAACAAGTTGAAAAGCCAATTCTATGCATAATCCTTCTGCGGTGAGTCTGTGTGTGGCATGCCCTCCCATAAGAACTGTTCTCAAATGTAGGATACTCTTGACATCTAAGTTGGTCCTTCTAGGTCAGACAGTCCAGTACATCTGCAGTATCTCATCCAAATGTTTGTGGCCCCTGTAGCTGGGAACAAGCCAGAGGCTGCAAACACACAGCTGACATTTTCACATGACTTACCACCACTCCGGCAATGTCATAATTATGACGCCTAAACTTACCCTGTTTATTTGCAGGCTGGAGAAATGCATGATTGTTTATTTTTATTACAAATATTGATGGTAACTCACAGGCATTTACTTCACTGCCATTTCAAGTGAAATTGCCCATCATAAAATATCTCTAGAATTCTGATCCTGATTAGCTTCCTGAGCTGGTCCAGGGTACGATCCTACCATTTGTCTTAATTTTATTTTGCTCTCCCTAACTGCACACACCACTTCAGGAATATCTGGAATTTTGTTTTAATTGTACGGCTTTCAACTCCGCCACATTTCTCTTTGTGTTGAAAGCATCCCGGTGATTTATCCTCATTATTGTGTAAATAGGTTTCGGCAGTTCTCAGTAAATAAAACAAAGACTGACAGGAGGAGAAGAGGGAATTTGCTTTCCTACCAATTAGAGTAGCCTTAGGCAGTACTTTTAAGAGGAGATAAATCCTGCAAATCACTAAAATGATCCTGTCACATGCACCAAATATTAAAATCGCACAGCGGCGCCCTCGGTACAGTTTGCTCTGGTTTAATGAGTTGGGGTGGGCCTCATTGTGAGGGCTGCAGCTCACAGTTGGGGACCCCTAACTGGCAGCAGAGCTCACTCCCAACCATAGCTTCCCAACCAGTGTGGCCAGATGGAAAATCACAATCCAGTGGAATCTGCAGCTTCTCAGTTTAACGAATGTTCCCAAATTGTCTTCTTGCCTCCTACCTGTAACATCCTTCCCCACGATACACTCACGTAGACCCCACTTCATATTAGCAGAGGTGGTGCTTTTAATACCCAACATGTTATTCTGAAGCAAAATCTGTAGTCTGTGCCTGTTAAAGAAACAACCTGTTAAGTTCTTCAACTGGGCAAGTGCTAGGGAAAATTAAGATAAGTTTACTCAATCTGTGGTATACTCAGTGACCAGCAACAGTGCACCTAATTAACTGTTGCCTACAATCCATTAGGTGGAGAAGCACAGGCATTTCCAGCCCCTCATATACATTCTCCCGCCTCCCAGTTGGTCAAGATTCGACCCAGCTCTAAGGCAAGCAAACTCATGGGTAAAGAACACTTCAGCATTTCAACTTTATTATCTCTGAGGATGGTGTGACTTGAGGAGCCACAGCCTTCCCTATGTGGACACATGGACTACTGAAGCATCGTATGCTCTATGAGATCATTCATAATGCAGTTATAACAGCTAACAAGATGTTTTCCATAGAACCGAGAGCTGTGGGAAGCCCTGGGATGGACAGCCCAATACACAGGCCCAGTGTTTTATTTTCCAATAACTATTTTTGCTCTGCCAGTCAAATCTTACCTGGTGACAATGACAAAGGGTTATTTACAACTAGCAGCCTGTTGTAGCCTCTCTGTGAGATCTTTATGGGCATGCAACTAACTGCACGATATGGACTTCCATCACCTGAGGGCCTGGGTCAGTAAGGTGTTACAACAAAACAAGACACAGAGGATTCTACACAGCAAGAACTTGTGTGATAGGGCACCTAGGAAGGAAAAGATAGAGACTCTCTGCATTGACTTCTCCACCCCCACACTTAGGGCTACCAAGCTTCAATGAATGCCAACCCACATCAACAGACAAGGGATATATTTATACTCCTGCTGTACTCTGGAAGAATTTAAGGTTCATGATCTTACTACCACTCTCTTTTAGGATTTGGACTCAAAGATGTGTACAAGTCAGAGAAGAACACAATAAACAACAAAAGAGACAGTTTATGGTTTTGGCGAGAGCTATGGTAGTAGTCCACCGTTCTCTTGACACCTAGCTTCCAATTAAAGTTCCATTCCACAGGTATTAGATGTGCTCACTTGAAACTGCTAGCTTTGTGGGTCAACAGCGATCAGGTATTGGCAGTCTCATGGGATCTGACCTAACATTTTATGCAAAGGCAATGATACCAACTGACCATGAAGTCAACTTCCAAAGTAATTATTTCCTATACAATAAGTGTCTGGAAAGGCCCTGGGCATTGAGATACTTGGACTGAGATTCTCTTGTAAGTGAAATAGTACACATTATACTTAACAGCTGTGATAATCTTATTCCATAAACTTGTTTCATTCATGGATCCATCTAGCATTCCATAAGCATTTGAGGTCTGCACTAAATTCTGCAGAGGTTACAAATGTAGTAACTCCCCTTCACAAAGTTCAGACTAAACCTCATAAAATAGTATTGGACTGTCAAATTCTGAACCTCCTCTATGAGGAAATATATTGTAAAAATTCAAGTATATTGCTTTTAAAAATGTTGACTGGGGAGACTGTGACTTTTGGTGAGTACAGTCCACATCCTAAAGTGCCTCTGAGAGGCACTTGCTTGTTGCCATAGCAGGAGGACCTTCAGGAGTACAGTTCAGTGGAATCTTAATTGATACACAAGCCAGCACAGCAGAAAGTATCTTATTGCTGGGCAAGAACTCTGGAATGGAGTTCATTCCTCAAGTTGAGAAACAAAGACAGGACTAGCAAGATACTAGTGACAAAACACCTCTACTTCTTCACCTCTGTGCTTCATGACCCGAAAGCCTGCATACAGTTCCCAGAAGAGAGTCATAAGTCTCGAGACTACAATTTCCATCTTCCTTAGTTAAGGATAACACAGTATGTGGAAAGTAGTTGTGCAGTTTTCTATTTTCTTAGTTCACAATTCATGTCTTTCCACTTAGAAGGCCCTTCCCTAACCCATCTCAGAGGATGCACTGCCCCTCATTTTCAGAGTTCAGGATCTTTGAGTCTCCAAGGTCCCTGCATTGCTGCAGATGACTCCAGAACAATCCCTGACTTACTTCTGCTATATCATAATCATTTGTCCTTCCCATACCTGCCAAGCACACCAAGGGACACAGGTTAAGGAAATGGAGATGGATGGGTGGGCTGATAAATGTAGATATCTATACACAGATAAATATCATATTAATACACAGATACAGAGAAGCACACAAATCCATCCATTATTTAGAGCAGGAACACTTTTAACCACCTAAACTCAAACTAATAGATTTTCAATAAATATTTCTTGAATGAATAAATGAATATAAAATTAGTTCCCAAAGGAATAGAAGTACCTCTTTAAATAGCTCCTTATATTGCAAATGCAAATTTTCATTGAGTAGGAAACCAATACAAGTTTATAATAATGAAAATTTTCTGAAGAAAAGCCAAATTCATCCATAAAATGAGGATTCCACTACCACATATGTGAGGTAAATAGCAGTGTTATGCTTTCCAGGAGTCAATGCATTCCCGGCAGTGATATGGGGTTAAGGTGACTCTCAACCTCAGGCTTCATCCTTGGTTCTTGCCTACCCTGCTCCTCTGTTGATTTTGGGCTGCAGCCTTGAGGAAAAGTGTAGCCTTGATGGCAACCAAGGGCCCCTTGTGGAACTCAAGCACATTATCCAACACAGCAGCCACAGGTGGCACCTGAGGCATGAAAGGTGGCTGGTCCTGGTGGTCTTGTGCTGTGTGCATCCTCTAATGCACACCAAAACTTAGTACACAAGAAAGAACTGAAACTATTGCAAGGGTTTCTTACATTAAGTATACACAGAAGTGATCCTCCTTTGGCTCTGTAGCATTAAATAAAAATTATTATTAAAATTGATTGCATCTGTTTCTTTTTTATTTTGATAATGTGACTACTACAAAGTTTAAAATGGTGTCTCTGGCTTGCATCTGGCCTTGTACCCTCTGCCCACTGGCCAGCACTGGGTCTGGAAAGCAATCAGCTTCTCCATGGCGCAGTTTTTCATCTGACCTCACATCTGCAGATGAAGAAACGAGAACGGAGCTTCAGCCCAGGCCCTCACACAACATGTCTGTAGAATGGTAGCCTCACCCCTCCTCGATCTCCCAGCAGACCACACAGCTTGGGAGAATGAGGGTGCTTGTCTCTTCAGGAGGATGGCAGGGAAAGGAGTAGGCACCAGTAAACCCAGAATTGGCCATCCTGCCCCCTGCACAGCAACCTCCCTCCTTAGGCTTCCCTCATGGCTTGGACTCCCGAGACAATATTTGTTTCATTAATGCAATGCTCAGACACTCTAACACTGCTTCACATTCCAGAGTGATTCCAAAAGTGATTTCCACAATATGATTTACATACTAGCCGAGTGTAAATTTAGAATAATTTGGCCTGAATGATCCTTACTAGAATAGATGGCCACAAGGAAAGAATGGTGAATAAAGAAGCCTTACTCAGAATCTAAGCAATTTGCTGGCAAACACAAGCAGCATTTCCCCAGATTATAATTTACACTGTATTAACTGTCAAGAGCGCTTTTGAGAAATATAGATAACAATTCAGATGCAATCGATAGGGAGTGACAGTTGATTTTAAAGCTTAATGCAAGACAAGAAAGAAATGACTGGGGCATCGGCTCTGGAAGAATAAATTTGTTTTGTATTTGATTTTTGTGTTAAATTTATTACTGCCAAGAAGAGCTCTCTTTCAATAATATTAAGAACAAGATTGTGAAATTGCAACATGGTCGTCTCCCACAGTTTTCACAGCATTTCCAATATAAAATGATGCTCCTGCTCAGTACTATGTATAGATCTGATTAAACCACTACAGATTCCTCTAAGTTCAAGCTTCCTCCCTGAACTGGGCACCTCTTCATGCTTCTGGGTCCTGTGTGAGCACTTGGGTGGGTAGATCCTCTCCACATCTGAGCCTGAAGAGTTGCCTTGACTCAGCCTTAACAATAGGCTCACTGCCTGACATAACATACTGTTGTTTTTGAGAGTTGAGTGAAAACAAAAATTTGAAAAAAATGTCAGGTTCAAGCCTGATGGTTTGATTGGAAAGGGTAGGAGGGTGGTATATCCTTGTCATAGTCACCAGGAGCTTTATTCAATTCTGTCAACATGTCCAGTGTCTATAATCTTAGGGTTTGATGTTCCTTCCCTGCAATACTATGAGAAACTTCCTTGACAAATACCAGGGAAAAAAAAATTTCCCTTGTAGCCCAACTCTATTATACTTCTTATTCTTTCCCTCCAGCTGGGGTTGCCTCTCACAGCCCTATACTCTCAGAAACCCACCAGCGTGGCCAGAAATGAAATGATGAAAGTTGCCACAGTTCAAACTTATCCATACTTCTCACTTATGACATGATTGATTTTCCTTCAGCGCGCTCAAATACGGGATTGTCTTCTTTCTTTTTTCGCTGTGGAAACAGCTAATGTATACAGCCTTGGCCTGCCAGAGAAGGGGAAGCAGTTGACATGTAGAAGAACATCTGAAATGAATACGGATGAAATTTGAAAGTGCAATTTTCCATCTGTCAATCACCTTTCAAAGGGACCCGTTAACCACAAATCGGGAGACCCTCAGCAAGGGTGTCCCCATTTGCAGTACTCCGTGCAATGGGCCCTTGGCCTCATTAATCAAGATATTAGCTGCTGATAAAAGTTTTGCACAGGTACACTGCACTGACCCAGAATGCTTCAGGGATATTTTATTACGTTTCTCTAGGTGCTATTGATAATTTATATTTTGAATGAAAACAAATGTGCTCCTCTTAAACAGAATTTGATTAGGTGACGACAAAATCTCTCTCTCTCGCTCTGATGATGGCACATGGTAGATTCCCTCCCAGAGCTGCCTCATAAGAAAATGTGAGGTGCTCTTTCATTAATAATGGATGGTCACCCCAACCCTTTCTGTCCACAACACCAAGATGCCTCGAAATATAGCCAATTAAGGTTTATTTAATTATTAAGGTTGAATAAATAACAGCGAAACATGTTAAAAATCTCTCAGTTCCAGTCAATCATAATAAAAAATTAATGAGACTGGATAGAGAGCCATAAAAACTGATAGACTGCAATCGTGAATTATAAATTGGTATTGATTTTTTCCTTTGCAATAACACTCTCAGGTAATCGTACGTTGTCGCATGTAAAGTGCACTTTCCTGGTTGAGACTAATATTAACTATCAAATATAGATGAGACAGAGGCATTTATGACACTTCAGATTTCACAAACAAAAAGCAAAAAATACAATTTGTGGAATAATAGCAGCGTTGAACAGAGAATCCTAGGGTGTTTATGGGAGCTGGCCAGGACCCCACTGAGCCGTGAATTCATAAGGCACAGTTACCTTATTCTTCTCCTGCCATTTCTCCTCTGATATGTTACCTTGTTAGTATCACTAAGAAAAGCATAAATATTTTTTATTATTTGTGAGGCTCATCCTGTCTTGCTTAATAGACAGGCCACATGGAGTTAAAGCCATATTATATGACCTGGTGCAGAAGTGATCATTCAAAAACCCAAAGCACATATTTTATACCGCCTGGCTTTATTAATTCTAAGCCCCCAAGAAATAGCAGGAGGATTTTCCAGCTTTCTGTTTATTGAAGTAACATGGAAACAAATAAGACATTTCCCTAGGCTAGCTCAGATAAAGTGGACAATTACTATTGGCATTCCACATGTAAATATTTAACACTTCACAGCTAGTTTGCACCTAAATACCCATTAGATGTTGCTACAAGCCTGGACACCATTTCCCAGCAGAGCCACATGGGCCATCCTGGGCAATGGTTATTGGATTAGGGCGAACACAAATCTCCTTCTAAATAGCGCTGGAAGGGGACTCAACCAGGAGGACAGGGGTTACACCTGAACAGCCAGCTTCCTTGAGTGACACAAACCAACTTCACCCAGAAAACATGGACGAAGCCAGTATCAGCTGAACCAGTGCCACTAGCCTGGCTAATTGAAACCCATCACCGCAGTTTGTTAGTGGTGCTGATCAGATTTTCCTCATTTGGGAAGAAACACAGAGGAGATATTGTGGAGACGTGGCCAGCTATGAGAACATATGGCTGCCTGAGTTCCATTCCTACAGCCTCCCCACACAGCCAGACCTGAGGTAAGTGCTGAGATGCACGAGGCCACCATCCTGTTCTGACAGGAGTGTGCCACTGGCAGGCAGCACCTGTGACCCACAAGTCAACTCTGCAGATTCCCAAAACAATGCAATTGCCTCTTTCAGGTAATCTTTTCTTATTCAAGTTAAACTAAAAGTATATTTTTAATGTTCACCCCTTATGAATTCACAGCTCAATGGGGTCCCAGCCAGCTCCCATAAACACCCTAGGACTCTGTTCGACACTATTATTCCACAATGAGTTAAAAATGTGCACATTATTTGTCTACTCACATGGTTAAGATTTTCTTTCTAAAGGAAAAGACATTCTGCCCCTTTTCTGGAATTTAGAACTTGAAACTGAATGGACTGAGGTTTTTTTTCTCTAGGATGGCTCTTCATCCTTATCTTTCTCAGGACTGGGAAAATGCCACATAAACTTTCACATGGCTATCTGGTACTTCACCGCAGTGGATCATCCTGGTCTCCCTTGTATGCAGACCTCACTGACCACTGAAAGCAACTCTCATTATCTCTCAGGGTGCCTCTTGTGGGCTCTGTCTCCCCACAATCCCCCTACTCTATCACCAAACTTTTGACCCTGGCAAAGGACACTGCCTAGGAACAGAAGCCACTGAACAGGACCCATCAATGGTCACCCTGAGTCTCAGCTGAAGGATCCAGGCTCTCTCTCACCTGGCTTGGGCAGCCCAAATGAAGCATCCCAAGAGCAGCCAGGAAAGATCTGAGCTATGCCTGGAAACACAACACAGAGCAGGACCCAGGGAGGCTGGTAGCCAGATAGCACCAGGCACCTACTCATATCAAATCCAGGTCTGTAAGGCCCATGCTGGCCAGGGACCCTCCATAGCATGCCATCAGCAGCCAGGAACCCAGGGTCCCACTGGGCCAGCAGTGCCCACCCCTGGGCTCACAGCCTCCCAGAGCCGGGCTCCTGGCCCTTTTCTCCTCATGCTGACCTCTGCGCTCTGGAAACAATTACTCCTGGAAGGCCTGTCAATATCATTATTTTTACAAGAAATCAATACGCCTCACAAAGTTAATGGGGGATTCAGGCAGGGAGCGTTTACCTCCTCACTGTCAGGGCTCCGGCTCTGCTCAGCACCGATGACAGATCCGCAGACACCAGCAGACAGTAAGCAAGCGTGGAGGAGCTGGCACGGCAGGCAGGCGTGGAGGCCGGCAGCAGTGTGCTAACGAGCCGCTGGGGGCTGGGGCCACGTGGGCCGCAGGGCCAAGGGCTGTGCGGGCAGACACTCCGGCACTCTGCCCAAATGAGCCCTGGGTCCCCTCTGTCCAGGGAATTTGAGCCTTAAAGTACGTGATACAGTCTTAATATTCAGGCCCCCTAAGCAGGACAGGGATTGGGAGAAGCGCAGCATCCGCTATCTTTCACAAAAGGGACTGCTTTTCATCCTACTCCATCCACTAATAACTTAAGAATAACAATAAAATACAAAAATATATATGCATATTCTATACAAACATATACACATATATTTATTCATAAATCAGAAATAGCTATACTCACAATCCTAAAATCCAGACTGGTAGAGTCCAGGAAACCTCCCTCATCACCAATTTGGCAGACATAAACCAAATCTCAGTAAACATCAGTTCTATAAATACATCAGTTCTATAAATTCTGGATTTTTTTTTCTTTTTTTTTGGTACTAGGAACTGAACTCATGATCTTGCATTTGCCAGGCAGATGCTTATGCCACTGAGCTATATCCCTGGCCCTACATCAGTTTTAGACTATTTTTCTTTGTCAACCCTAGTTTGCTAACTGTTCATCCATGCTCTTGGTAAATATCTAAGGAGCTCCCCAACCTGATCCTTCCCCCCAGCCGTAGTTAAGCAATTAAATTAGAAATTAAAGTTATAATGTTATGCAAGGTACAGAACTTCAGCATGTTCTAGGAAAGACTGACGTATCACCTAAAATCCCTCCTGGACCCTCGCCATCCAATGATTGCCAGCAGTTCTGTTCACAAACTGTCCCCTGTGCCCTCCAATGATTGAGGGGAGGGTTTTTGATCTTTGGCTCACTGCTGCAGCTCTACATAGCCACTCCTGGGGCACAGGTGCCAGCACAGCTATAGCCAAGACTACTAACAAAATGGATTTGTCCACATAGAGTTCAGCTGGAGACTCAGGGCCCAGTGCCAATTACTAATGCATTGTCATAGGCATAATCCTCCACTGCCCCCTCTACATTCCCCCACACCTGCCTTCTAGGTCATTCTGTCAGAGTCACAGAGAGCCGGGTCGGTCCTAGAGGGCTGCCCTTTTCCTCAAATGAGGCAGTGACACAGCCCCATGGACATGAGGAACCTCCAGTCATGACTCCACAGCACTAGGGGTGGCCAGGGGCATAAGATTCTGGGACTTTCTACTTGTATAACCTACTGCAGGGGAGCTGTAGAGTCTCTGCTTTCACATAGTCCCATCCTAAACACTGGCTTAGAGGACTGTCCTCATTTTATTCTGTTAACCTTTTCTCTCTAGAACCTGTCTGGATCCTTCTCCACCTCTTCTCTGCCTCATCTACTTTCCCATTATTGATTCTCCAATCCCTTTCTTCACCATCAACATCCCATTTCAGAAACCTCTGTGTCTGGTCAGGCTCACTAAAGCTGAGAGTGGAGTCAGCAAAGTTAACAAGAAGGTGCCAGCATCCACAGTGGCAATAAAGGGAAAAGAATGCAAGAGACAGGGTGGAGGTTGCAACTGCTATAACGGGGACAGACAGTTAGTAAACCTGTTGTCAGACCCTTTATACTAGAGTCTGCCATGAAAATAGAATGGGGGTCCCATGATTGATTTGAGGGAAGTGGTGACCACTAGATCCAACGTTAGAATATGCACCTAGGAACCCCAAGCCCTGATGACCTTCAAACATTCTCTCATGCACTGGTGAACAGCAGAGATGATCTAAACAGAGCTTTGCAAACAATGAAATAGCCAAAGCTGGCATAGGCATCTTAATAAAGCTTCATGAAGAAAATGGGCTCGTGGTTCTTCCCAAACAACCCTGGCCCACGTTAGACGGTGTGCACAAACTCAGTCCCAGAGGTTCCTATCTGGTCCCATGAGGTGGCCCACTATTCAAAAAGCCTACCATAAAGTACAAATGAAGGATGTCCTTGTGCACCAAGGATCTAAACAATACTTTTTCTAGGCAGGACATGTCATCCAGTCCTTGGGTGCAAGAAAATACAGGTCCAGAGCTGGGAAGGGACATTCTTCCCTGAGGAAGTCTCTGAAGCTCCTCTCCCTGCTATCAACAGTTTGGAATTTACACTAGTCCTTTACATCATTACCAGGCTCTTCACAGCTTTTTAGGGCCTTAATGCAAACCATATGCAGAGCTGCCTCCTCTCCAAGGCACCAGCAGCTGCCTTCTCATTGGCTACTACAGGATGGGAAATCGAGGTCTCAGAGGAGAAAAAACAACAAACAGACCTCTTGTCTACAAAGCAGAACTCAAAACATTTTTCATGCATTCTAGGCTTCTCAAGAAGCAGCAGGCTGTTTAAAAAAATACCTGGCCCAAATTGAGCATTTGCTTGACATGATGGAAAAGTGAGTGCTATTTTCTGTTATATTGCCCCTATTCTACATCGACAAGAATATATTTTTTCCCTGTTCCCAACTGATTTCACAGTAGTGAACTCCGTTTATGAATTATCTGACACATTTCTTGCAATTCTTCTGACAACAGTGCTCAGTGGAAATTTCAAGGCCCCTCTTTTCTGACAAGTAGAAATATCAATATTTGAATAAATTGTGGATTTTAAACTTCTCACTCTGATGCGCCACAGCAAGGAAGACTGAATTCTTCCTTTACTGGGTCTAATCCCCCTGAGCCTCAGGAAGAAATCTGTATGCAGCGTTTCATTACAAGAAAGCACTACTGAGTGACATTTGAAACACATCTGAGTCGACCTGATGAAGTTTACTTCCTTCCAACAACAAATAGCAGCTTTGTATGATTCCCCCTTCTTGGGCGAAGATCGGCACAAGCACAGCGTCTGAGCAAAAAGCCGAAATGTGGATTCACAAATTGACAGGGCAATCTTTAAACAAATGTGTTTCTTGTGGGGAAAATGCAGCTTTGTTCGAGCTAAGCATTTTTCTTTTGCCTGACAGAAACATTCCGGGCCTGATTAGAAGGGCCTTGTTAGGGTCCGTCTCAGACACTGTGACTCCACATTTTAACAAGCATGCAAAGAAAACAGCATAAAGATAACAAAACATTGTCATTACCATCTCCGGTGACTCTGTGTGCCTTTTAACACTTGCACACATTTCTCCTGGCAATTCACATACAGTTGCACGCACTGGGCAGGTCCCAGGCCCAGGCCCAGAGGCTCCTAAATGAGGGACTTTCTGTGCTAACAGCACGGATGGACTGGTGGCAGCATGCACCTCCAAGCAGCAGAATCTTCTTTTCTTGGGTGAATAAACATGTATAGTTTATTGTTGCAAACATATGTGGTCCTGAGCGATATGATAAATGGCCTGTATTTCCTAGGGAACGGCCAGCAGAGTCACCGCCTCCAAACCCATCCTGAGGGTCCTGAAGCAGCAGCCTCTACCACTCCCAGAGCTGCAGTTTCCTGAAATGTATTCCTTGTGAAAATAAATAGTACCATGCAAGCCAGAGAAAAAAATCAGGGCATGTTGCAAATGCCTGTCATCACCTGTGAGGGAGCAAAAGATTTGGGGTACGTGTGGGGCTAGTGCCAGGAATAAGGTTGTCACAGGACCGGTGACCCAAGGATGCCGAACAGCTGCTACTCTTAGCCTCAGTTAAATCACCTGTGCAAGGCGATGGCACCTTTCAGAGCATGTAGGAGCCTTGGGCTCACCACACACGCAGCAGACTCAAGAAGACCAGTACCATCAGTTCACTAAATCCTAGACTTTCCTCCCCTAAAGCGAAGCCTGAGTGTTTTTAGCCAACTCTCATTCCTCCATCTCACTTCTGGTCTGTATGGAAATTCTACCAGAAAATCTTGGATTGATAATCCATTTTTCCTCTGACACATGGATAGGAGAGCCAGGCCTGGTAGCTCCAAAACTCACATTCTGTCCCACAAATCATCTCCTGGGAGTCCACACCATGTGGAAATCTGGGATGAAAACTCCTAGAGGGACCTGAGGTCAGATTGGGGCCAGCGATCCAAGAAGGGGGGCAGAGGGGATGAGGAAAGCTGAGGCAGACAGAGTCTTACACACTTTGGACAGAGGGCACCAGGGCACTTGCAATTTGCCCTTGGTTGAAGAAGGACACTGGGTGAAGGCACTCTCAGTAGCTTTCTGGAGGGCAACTTGCTTGACTGTGTCTTAATGACTGGACAAAGGAGAAAGCCAACATGGACCAGTTGGCATATTGGAAATTAAGAGCCTGGGTGGGGGACTTTACCTACCATCTGTGAAATGGGTATGAGCACTACAGGGATGTTGAACAGAATTCCTGACAAAACAAATACAAAATGTGCCTTATAAGCTATAACCTCATTCTTCAGTAGCTGTTTAAGAGTCTTTAGGTACTTACAGATGAAAAGGGTACCCAGCTGAGGAAAACAGCCTCATCAATAGCATTAGGGCAGGAGTAGGATGTGAGGGGAGAAAACTAGACATTCATTCACCCTCCAAGCAGAGTTATCAATGGCTACAATAGGACAGGAGCTGTGCCAGAAGATTTATGATGTGTGGCCTCATTCTAACAGGGGCCCAAGACACAGGGCCTGGAGAAGAAAGGACAACCAAATGAGAGAAATTCTACCAGTGAGAAATTCCAACTCCCAAAGCTACTATTGCTCAGAAGTAGTCAGGAAAACACCTTCTCCGGAACAGTCATGATTTAAAACACACACTGGTACACACAGGCACAGGCACACCTACACACACACACATACAAACTGAGAAGAGTTGAGTGGAACTGGGAAGTCAGTCAGAAGAGCCTGTTTGTCCAAGTGTGACGTTCCATGAAGTTTGTTCTAATGAGCAAGAGCCCAAACATCCACACTGGAAGAGCACAGCAGCCAAGACAACAGAAAAGCTGCGCCCACAGATGGCCAAGCATTTGGAGGAAAGCACAATATTTTATCTAAACACCCAAATACAAACACACAATCACATAATACCAAACACACAGCCACCTGAAATACCTGCTGGAAGCATGTGCCTCTTCCATATTGCCGAGAAACATGGGCTGCATTAAATTCTTGAATGAATAAAGATGACAAGGGACCAGTAAGGGCAATGGATTCAGCCCTCAGGAGATTGACACCTTCTGGGAGTGAGCAGAGGCAGGTGACCACTATGAAGGCAGGGAGGTGGAGGGCCACCTTCCCGTGCCCACACTATATGTGAATTGAGGAATTTGGATAAAGTCTGCATAATAAGTAAAATGTATTATCCCTATTTTTCCATCTTTTTATCAGTACCGGGGATCGAACTCATGACCGCCTGCTTGCAAGGCAGGTGCTTATGCCATTAAGCTAAATTCCCAGCCCCATTCCTAGTTTTCATACAAAGCGAGCAAGATTCAGAGAACATAATGTGACCTGACAGAGGCTCAAAGAATAAAAGAAAGGGCCTGAGAGATGCCCTTGGAGCCAGAACAGGCAGGAAACCCAAGGTCATCCCTCACTGTTGGTTAAATATGAAAACTCACTTCCACACTTTGGAAACCCCAGGTATTATGGTTTGTATGGAGATGTGGCAAGGGCCAGCCACAGGCCAGGGAGGCTAGATGCAAAAGGTGCTACTCCACATATAAGGCAAGCCTCAGGCTGTTTCTAATTTGTCTCTTATCTGTCTCCAGCTGGGATGAGTATCGTGGAAGCTCCTGGTCTACTTACATTTAGACTTGCTCTTCCCTCTATCCCTTTATATATATATATATATATATATATATTTATATTTATATTTATATTTATATATATTTATATTTATATATATAATTATATATACATATATATATCATTATATATACATATATATTTATTACCTGCATTAATACCTGCAACCTGGCACTAACACAGTCTTTGCACTCAGAAGGCAGCAAATAAATGCTTGAGATCTTCAGTGAGTAGTTTACTGATCTAGACTCTGACCTGAACTCCAGGGCCTCATGTCTACATCTGGGCATAGGCCACCAGAGCCCATGGAAGTTCTCCTAGAAGTAAGGCGAGCTGGAGCCAAGGGTGGGGAAGAGTTGTTGCTGGAGCTGAGAACAGCACTCTTAGGGGGCAGAAATGAGGGCCTAGTGACCTTCAGGACTATATCCAGCCACAAGCTTCTATGGAGGTCAGGAGAAAGAAAATCTAAAAGTTCCAGGGGGCAGGGGGAAGTGCATTAATCATAAGTACAGTACATCCTATTTGTAAAGACTAAACCCGGGAATGAAAAACTCAGTTACTTCCATTTAAAGTGAGGTATGTATTGTGCATATACTTCATGTAGGCATTTAATTACTACAGTAATAGTTTTCACGTCAAGAAGGAAAAAAATACAATTAAGTTTACAGTACACTGAAAACTCAAAATCAAAACAAACTGAGATGATGGGAAATATAAGAAGGATCTTCAACATAACTTGATGTTACCCTCTGAATATACTACTAATACTTAGTAAAATAATCATCTCAATCCTAATAGCAATGCTAAACTACCCAGTCTTGGAGACTCCCATGGGACAGATACCATGTTAAGCATTTTATATTTACTTCCTTCAATTTTTCAACCATTCTCTGAGGCCTCTGAGACGTTAGGTTTTTCCCAAGGACTAGTGTCTAATCTAAAATGTGGGGAAATCTAAAAAAGAAAAGTAGACCTAGACACAAGATCAGAAGTTAAAGTAGATCACAGATGACGTGGGGAAGGCTAAGAAAGTGATCATATGGCCAATTCTGACTCCATCAGCATGGTTATCCCACCCTCTGCTATACGACCAACCTAGGATTTAAGCCAGACAGAATCCTGGTGGGCTCATATGGTTGTTCAAGGGTAGTAAGGGCCCTGCCCTTTCCTGCCCCACCCCTGACCTATGGACCCAAGAGTCAGAACCATCAAAAGTAGAGAACACACTTGTCTGCACATGCATGTACATATGTACGTGTACATACTGTATACATGTACTGTATGTTAAGTACGTGCACACTTGAGACTCTTATCTGTCTCCATCTGGGATCTGAGACCAGATGCCACTGTGACCTCCTTGGTTGAGGATGAGAGGTATGGTGGAAGCTCCTGGTCTACTCACATTTAGACTTGCTCTTCCCTTTATCCATAAATATATATATCTGTATACATTAATACTTGTAACCTGGCACTAACACAGTCTTTGCACTCAGCAGGCAGCAAATAAATGCTTGGGCCATGCTCTAGGGAAGATGGGAGATGAATCCCCCAATCAGGCCCTCCAAGGGCATAGGTATGCCAGGCTCCTGCCCCTCCAAGCCTATCCTAAATATCATGGGAAGGGGACCAGCCATGACTATGACCTTCTATGTCCTCAAGACACTTATGGATAGTGGAGAGGACAGACATACAAATGACTGCACATGATATGGCCCCCAGCCATGAGTTCTGGGAGAAAAGGAGTCCTTTCAAAATCTGCGATGGAGATTAAACTCCATGAGCATCAGGGTTTCTATGAGTTGAGACCGAATCATGGAAGAAAAGCAGCAGAGCTGAGCCTCAAAGTAAGATTCCAGTTTTTGAGGAACAAATAAAGATGGAAAACAAAAAGCACAGGCAGAGGCTGGGGGACTGTCCAGACCAGCAAGCTGGTATGTGAGGAGCCCCAGGGGATGGGGCCAGGTGGAGAGGGAGATCACTACATCTTATGAGAGCCACTCAGGGAGCCTGAGGAACACTCTAGCAGCGCAGGCACTTGTACTTAATGGGCAAACCACTTCCACCAACCAAGCTGTCTGTAGGACCATCATGCTGCACCTACATGCTGGTTTAGGGTGGGCTCAGAAACCACCCAGGGGTCTCTTGGCCCAGAGCTCTATGAGCAAGAGCAAAGCCCAGTTTAGATTCATCACAAAGTGCCAGGCATGTGTGTGTGCTCCATAAACTGCTTAATGAATGAGAAAGTAGAACAATAGGAAAAACTGATAAGCACATCACTGACCTGTCCAGCTGTGAAAACTAAGGAGCAGATATCTGAAGAAAGGGGTTGCCTTCAGCAGCCCAAGGTAGGGCAGAGAAGCCATATACCTGGAGGGGCTCTGGGTTAAAGGAAGGAATGTTAAAAACTGCTTATGACCCAGCAAGGATGCTGGGTGTAGACATCAGTGATAGGAGAGGATTTCAACTGGCCTGCCTGGAATGTAGCTAAACTTACAGAGGAAGTAACAGGAATGGCAAAGAGGAAAAAATATGGCTTAGATTATTAAAATCTAAAGAATCAGCCACACTGTTGAAAGCACCAGACTGATGAATACCAAACTCTTTTCATAGTGTCAAATGCAGTGCTGGATAGGAAAAGAACAAGTCAAACTGTAAAGTGCCTTATCAGGGTGATGGGTCCCCAGTGCAGTCCTCACTATGTGCAGCTTGCCTATATGTAAGGGGAACCAAGTTATGGTGCAGGAGTCTCTGTATATACAGGCAGATGCCTCCTTGATCTTTGCTTTCCTCATCTTCAAAGTGAGGACCCCACTGTCCCCAAGGTGTTATAAATATGAAATAGCCATGGTGGGATAGGGACAGAGAGCAAGTACCAGGAAAAAGATGCTCTGCATTGTCTCAAAAGAGCCAAAGACATTCAAGCAAGAATAAAGGACCTTGCATCATTGGCCAGAGGTGCACAAATAAGCGCAGGCGAACTCAGCAGTTTTGGTCTGAAACCATGAATGAGAATTATACTCTGGAAAAAAAATTGCTTTGGATATTTATGAGCAAATGCAGTGGAATCTCAATGGAAAGGGGGCACTGTGGAGCAGAGTCTCCAACAGGTCACTAACAATCATTCTGTCCTGAGTGCTCTAGGAGTGTGGGGCAGCAACCCTGGCCTCCAGATACCAGAGCAAATCCTCCCATGACCCTCCTGAGAACCAACCAAAAAGTTGCTACAAGTCACCTGGGAGGCTGGATTACCCTGGACCAAGCGTCAAGCTGCTAGCATCCACTCGACAAGGGATACTCCAAATGACACCTGGCTAGGCCTAGCAGAACAGCCACCAGTTCACAGAAATGACAGATACCTTAGCCAGACCTTCCCTTCCAGAAGCCTCTGGGTCAACTCCTTACACCTGCCAGTAGAACTGGCAGAGGAAGATGTTCATTCTGAGCACTGAGCCATCTTTTGGAAACCTGCCCTGAGACAAAAGCCACTGCTGTGACACATTAAATAACTGGGTGCAGCCAGCATGTCTGGGTATAGATGTCAACATCCTCAAATGCTTGGAGGCCTCAAGTATGTCCCCAACCTCATACCTGCAGGTTCACCCTGAACTCCCTGCTAGCCACACTGACCCTTCCCAACCCTTCCCTCCCTCTTATCTCACCATATTCCTTCTCTACACGGCATGGGAAATGAGCTATCAACTCATGGTGTCCTTTGAAATCCATGAAGGCAGGAACAGCCAGCATATCTGGGAGACAACCCAGCCTCATAGCAGTGCATGTCCATAAGGGCTACATCAACTTTCTGCATCCTCTGAGCTACACTCTACCTTCCCACCAGGAGGCTGTGAGAGGGGACCAGGTTTATGCCAACCACTGCATCAGATTCCTCTGTTTCCAAACTGTATCTGTTTATGTTTAATTCCTCGTCACTGGTACCACAGCCCTCTCTCTCACCCAGCTGCCATCCTCTACAGCCTCCCTGCTTAACAGTTATTGGCCAATTCCTGCCCATAAAACTAGAATATGCCCAGGATGTGCAGTATGTCTGTCTGAGCCAAGATAATATGCCCAGGATGGTCTCACTAATCAGCAGCCCATAGAGCCAGGAGCCAAATCCAGACATGTAACACCTGGACCTACATGCTCAAAGGCACACCCCACTTGCACCCTCTGCCCATGGCATTTGTACTTGTGCATAAACAACTCCTAAGAAGCTGATGAGGACTTAAAACCTGAGTCCTCCCTCATGATCAGTAGCCCCTGGAGAGTGAAGTCAGGACAGGCGTCCTCTACCAAAAGGATCAACCTTGGCACCTGTAGACTCTTCATATCAATTGGGTGCTATGATCCTAGCATGGGGTCAAGGGCTGACAGGGCTACCAGGGACTGCCTGCATCTCATAAAGAGGTTAGAGAAGAAGTAAGCTACCAGCATATGTGGCTGCAGGGATAGTGGAAAGGAAGGCTGAGAGGGCCTCCTCTCTTCAAACTATGGACATGCAAGGACAGTCTCTGGCAGTCTAAGGTGTGGCTACCTCTACCACAGGACCCACTAGAGCTTCTTGGCCAACAGACTTTCCTTGGCTTCCTGGGATCTGCAGGCAGCTGTGACCCTGTCCTCTCTGGTCTCAGTGTCTCTACAACAGACTAAGTTACCTGGAGTCTCTACCCTTGGCCCAAACCCACAGAGCTAGGTTAGAATGAATGGTCCAAGCATATCTGATTGATAGAACAGGAGCAAGAGCAATGTGTCATAATTCTTGCTATTATTTTGTATGATAGCAGCTGCAGTATCCCTGGCCATGTTCTTCTCTATGCAGAGTTCCCTGTGCCACTCCATCTCACAAGGAGCAAATAAACAACATAGTCTGTTTTGTTATTCCCATTTTACAGGAAACAAAACTCACAGACTCAGAATTTCACTGTCCCAAATCACATGGCTCATAAGGATAGCACATTTATCTCCTGAGCCACTGGCCCCTTCTCTAGAACCACATAGGCTGACCCACCAAACCAGGATGATTAGCCACCACACAGGCAAAAATCAGCTGCTCCTGGGAGGGGCAGCATCCTACCTGTGGCCATATGGGCCAGTTTTAGGGCTCTAAATGTAAGCTGGTCAGAATCAGTGGCTCTCAGAACCACAGCTGAGCCCATGACCTATAAAGCCATGTGTCCTCCATGTTCTCTGCTGTGACTTCTTGAAGGGACCACGAGGCACAGCAGAACTTTTCCCAACAGAGAAAATACAACTACTTTCCTTCAGTGCATGTGGGGGCAACAGAGATGCTCAATAAACACATTTCATCATCAAAACCATTATGAAAAACAACAAAGCTGGAAGACTCACCCTTACTAATTTCAAACCTTATTAGAATGCTACAGACATCAAAAGAGTGTGGTACTGGTGTAAAGGCAAATATACAGTTTAATGAGACAGATCAGAGTCCAGAAATAACTAAATACATGGTCAAATGATTTCAGCAAGGGAGCCAAGACCACTTAATTGGGAAAGTCTTTTCAAATACTGATGCAGGGTGGACACCCACATACTCAAGAATGAAGCTGAACCTTTATCTAACAGTATATACAAAAACTAATTCAAAATGGACCAAAAATCTAAATCTAAAAATCTAATAAACGTGAGACCTAAAACTGTAAAATTCACACCTTAAAGAAAACATACAAAAAAGCTTCACAACACTGGAATTGGAAGTGATTTCTTGGATATGACATCAAAGGCATAGGTGGCAAGAGAACATACACAACAATTGGACTTTGTGAAAATTAAAAACATTTCTATATCAAGACATCATTTTATGAGCTTCATGTTTCTATAATAAAATACCTGAACTAATGAACTTATAAAGAGGAAAGATTTATTTTGGCTCATAGTTCTGCAGGTTCCAGTTCAATACTGGGCAGTCCCATTCTTTAGAGCTCTTGTGAGGGCTGGGCAGCACATCATGGCTGAATACGTGGTGGAGGGAAACACTTATATCATGAGCCAGGAAGCAGTGCGAGACTGAGACACAGGGGTCCCACAATCCCCTTCAAGGACACACCCTCCCCAGTGACACAAGGAGTCCCAAAAAGTCCCTACCTCTCAACATTACCACACTGGTGACCAAGTCTTTAATACATAAACCTTTGAGGGACACTCATCCAAATTATAGCACCTTCCAAAAGAATAAAAGAGTAGCCCACAGACCAGAAGACGGTGTTTGCAAATCACATGTCTGTTGGAGATTAATAACCAGAATACATAGAGAACTCATGAATCTCAATAACAGCAACAACAAAACAGCCAAATTTTAATGTGATTAACAAACTCAAGTGACTATTTCTCCTCACAATTTGTAAAAATGGCCAATAACATGTGAAGAGATGCTCAATATTACTAATCATTTGAGAAATGCAAATGGAAATTACAACAAAACCAATCTCTCATCTATGAGGATGGCTACTAAAAACAGAAACTAAAAACAGAATCTAGAGTAGCTTGAATGTTTATGCACTGCTGATAAGACTATAAAACGGTATAGCCATTATGGAAGAGTATAGTGGTTCCCAAATCATTAAAAATAAAACATCCTTATGGTCTAGTAACCAAATCTCATGCTAATGTATATACATCAAAAACTGAAAGCAGGGTTTTGAAGAGGTGTTTGTACACCTATATTCACTGTAGCATCATTTGCATCAGCCAAAAGATAGAAGCAACACTAAGTGTCCATCAACAGAACAGTAGATAAGTAAAATCTATCCACACAGTGGAATCTTACACAGCCTTAGCAAGTGAAGAAATTCACACAAATGCCACAACATGGATGAACTTGAAGATCTTAAATGAAATAAGCCAGTCACAAAATAACACACACTGTATGATTCCATTCATAGTCAGTCCTAGACTGGTCAAATTCACAGAGACAGAAAGTAGAGTGGTGGTTGACAGGGTGGAAGGGGAAATCTGTTTAGCAGGGACAATTTCACTTTCACAAGATGAAAAGAATTCTAGAGATGATAATGGTGATGGTATAACATCAGGAATGTACTCAATACACTTAAGTGTACATTTATAAATAAAATGGCAACTTTCATGTTATGTGAATTTTAACACAATAAAAAGATGGGAAAAAATGAAAACAAAAAGCATGTTCCAGTCACCCTCTAAACATGTTTCCAGGAGGTGAACGTCCTTCACAAACCCCCTTTTCCCCTGCAGCTACTTCAAGAGTTAGGGATGTATAAGGAGAGCAGCTTGTGCTTGTCTTAAACACTAGTGATGCTTCAGAATGATGCTGGAGTTTATTGTTGAGAATAGTTAAGACGTTTTGAGGGCGAGAGGCAGCAATTGCCTAGTATGTGCCTAGTGTGTGCAAGGTCCTGGGTTCCATTCCCAGCATAGCTAGGTAAACAAAACATTTTGACTAAGAAAAGCAGAGAAGTACATGGACAGCACTTTGGAAACAAAAGACAGTGATAAGACTGGAGGAACGAAGGTACTTTTAGCTGGAAAGAATTTCAGTTCCTCTTGTAGATGCTCCCCTGCTGCCTTGGATGCTGGCTATTGTTTGTTCATTCGGAAGACTGTGAGCACCTGATACCTGACAGGTCAAGTCCTCTGCTGGGCCAAAGAACAAGAGTATGCACACTCCCCGACCTGTCTGCAAACTGTGTGGACTCTGATTGGGAAAAGGAGAGTCTAGAAAACAATGTACAGAATGTGGAGTGGGCATGGGGTGCAAGAGTCTGAAGAGGTGCTAGATGGCCGGGATTTTATCACATGAAGCTGAGGATGTGGTAAAACGAACCTTGGTCTAGGACAGGAGTGCACACTCAGTTCACTGCAGCAAAGTTACATGTCCTGCCCATACTCATCTGGGAAACTCTCACAAAGACCAAAGAGATGGAGACAGCCCAAGGCCAGATGGTCAAGGAGGAAGCTCAGCAGAGATGACCACGGGACACTGCCTTTAAAGCCAGAGAAGATAGGTAAATTCATAAAATAAAAGTCATAGAACCGACAAAAAAAATGAATGTGCATCCCCCACCACCCAGAAGTTCTATGAACAAATAATTAAGAGGAGATGGGAAATAGGGGGCAGGAAAAGATGCCCCCATGCAAGATTTCTTGGAGCTCTGAAGAGACAAGAGTTCCTGGCCCACCATAGGTCCTGGGACTACTGTCCCCTTGGGAGATGACACTAGTGATAGGAGGAAGCCAAGAATATCTTTCTTTGTTTTATCCTTAACAAAGCTTAAAGCCTGAGCAACTAAGGACAGTGAATTCAGATACACACTTTCTGAGAAGCATCTTGACCAAGCTGGCTCCATAGGTAATAAAGATAAATAAAAACACCTGCACTCCACACGTGACTCTGCTCTCAGCTGCACAAATTAGTATATTTCCTAGAACCAACATGGCCTCAACACGTGCTTGGGCCACATGGTGGCCCTTCGGGCTTCACAAATTTTTAAGTGGAAACTGAATTCAACGTATTCATAAATTCCATTAAATGAATAAAAATTCTTGGTTCTCCCAGAATACTCTGAGAGTTACAAGTACAAAATGTGCAGAGCATTCTTTGTACAACTTTAATCAATCATAATTTCCCTTGACAAGAAGCACACAGGGCCTTGAAGCCAAGATCATAAAGGCAACCTGGAGCCATTCTGGAGTCATTCTACCTTGCTACCTAGCACATCCAGTGTCTGCCCAGCTCACAAATGCACTCTGTCAACAATAGGACTTCACACCTCCGGGGCAGCCATCCAACCTACGCTAGTGGCTCTCACCATGAGCCAGCACCCTCTGGAATTGAGGGACTTGGAATTTCTTTCTGTATCTTCTAGCTTTCTGCACTTCGTGTCCAGCTGCCTCAAAATGTTTCCTCAGGCCCCTGAGAACAGTCACATACTCTTTGTCTGTCACAGGGCTCACCTTGTGAGCCTCTGGAGGGATTATGTTGCAGCCTGTCCTGCATCTGTGTATGACACACTTGTCTTCCTCTCTGCGGGCTGCTGCTCATGAAGAAAGCAGAAATGGGGCAGTGGAACTTTTGCACTGTGAACTCTGTCTCTGCTCCATGATTTGTATGTTGACAAGTACTTTTTAGAAAGCTTGAGATTTGCATTCTAGGACCCACTGAGGCCAGCTTTCCCAGTCCCTACTCTTTGTGACCAGAAATGGGGCCAGCAGTAGAAGGAAATGAGTCCTAATAAAAACAAGTACCAGTCAGAAAAACACCCACTTTGAAAACACTCAACATCCTCTATAGGGCAAAATGAGTGGGGTCAGGTTGAGATACAAATAACTTAGAATCCTCACAGTGAACAACTTGAATGATTGTAAAGCAGCAGACTGTAAGAAAAATTACATGTTCACAAGAATAATAGGCCTTCACTGTAGGAAATTTTGAAAGTGCCTATGAGTGTGCAAAGGGTAGGGAGGATGAAATTACCAGTGAACAAAAATTAACTGTAAACTAACCACTCAAAACCACCCACAGTTATACCACTGATTATTTCCTTAAAGTAATTTTTGTGCATTTAAGAACAATTGGATTACACAGTACATTATTTTTATCTTTTTTCATTTAATTTTAATGGAGTAAGAATGTTTCTAACATAATGTTATGTCTGCCTTTTCTAACACTCCTTGATATGAGCCTTCCCTACTTTATTTCACCACTCCCTGTTTGAGGATGAAACACTTCCTGTTTTTCATTATGATAAGCATGGAATGAACTTTTCAATTATTGATCTTCATCTACATTTCTATGTCCTTAGGAGAGATTCTTCTTGAATACGGATTCTTTGTAGGAACACTGAGGTTCCCTTCTGGGAGGCATGAGGCCCTCTTCCTTTCCCTACAGGTAGAGACAGCTGGCTCATAGCATCCTTCCTGCCCCAAGCATCGGTTTAATATTTACTATTGAGATCTGCACAATGACATTCATTGTTTCAAGTAGTGATTCTCTGATTCACTATCACAGAACGCAGCTTGATTTAGCTGCTTTGACTACTTCCATGGACTTTTATGTGCTTCTCATTTTTTTTATCAGTTACATTTTGTCGAATTTGTGCTAAATACTACTAAAGAACCCAAGAGGTATGGAATCTGAGGAGTCCTCACAGACTGTCATCCATGCCTGGCAGCTTCTGTGCATGTCCCGCTGGGCCCTGTGACACTCAGCACATCAGAAAGACAAGGTTCATTTCTTGAAAGTATTCTATTCAGTATGAACCCCACCAGGGTAGAGAGGTGCTAACATGGACATGTTCAATGCTATGTAAACATTTGCAAGCAAGCAGCCTTCTTAATAATGCATCATCGAGGTTTGCTGATGAGTTGTTAATAGTGCTAAGATGGGAATTGAATTTGAAGCAGATATTCAAATCAGTAATATGTCTGGGTGCTGGACTCTAGCCACATTCCACAAAGGCCACCAACCCAGGTAAGAGTTCATATTTTGCCCCACAAGTAAGGTTCACAAAACACGATTATGTTCAGTAATGGTCTCCTTAAGACCCAAATGCTGACTAATTTTATTCCAGATGAAGAGGAATTATTCAACTCTGAGAGTTACTAAAATGTTGTAAAAATTAGAACCCAAAGAACTACCAAGGTTCTAATTTGTTGTGTTCTCTTTGGCCTGGATAGAATGACATTTTTAAAAGAAGCTGAAAAGCAATGATAACCCTAATATCTTAAGGATACCTTTAATACAGTGTCACCCTGGGGACAACACAGGCCCCTAATGTTCTTCTGGATCCAAATGTATTTTGGTACTGACCCCTGAGATGGAGGCAAGGGCCTGAGTATGGCTGTGTGGTTCTGTATGTACACCACAGATCCGCATGGTCACAGCAGACCCCAGAACCACGCAACCAGGTGTCCTAGAAGTGGGGACTCTACTCAAGTATCCTCTTTGTGTACCGGGCTCCTAACTGTAATATACCAAACAGCCCCAGCTTTAACTTGCCTGTCAGGGCTGAGGCTGTGAGCTCCCTGAGTACAGGGACCACAGTCTGATCATGCCTTGCTTCTGACGCCTAATGCAAATCCCCAACCATAGTTCAGACCACCAGAGGGACTCTGAACTAGTGAAAACAAAGACTTCTCAATCCTGCTTTCCCAGCCTTGGTAAAAGAGCCAGTTCAGGCCCTCTGATTCTCTCAAGGCAAACTGAATATACTCTGCCACTTTCACTATCCCAGGCCTGCTGACCAGAGCTCATGAATGGCTCTGTGCCCTATTCTTCCTGACCTGCCAGGTGAAGGGAGGAGGGACAGCTCCTGACGCTCCTCCCCTGAGCTGCACCCCTAAACATCCCCAACCGGGACTCAGTGGGTCTTTGGAGTGCACTGGGATTCTGATGCTCAGATGTCCCTCTACATGCCCTTGTCCCATGATGTGCAGCTGTGTTCAGAGGTGACCGCTTTGTCCCACTCTGCTGGTGCCAGAGAAATGCAAAGCTGGGCTCTGTCAAGACCATGAAAGGCAGAGGAAAGGTGGTGTAGAATGAAGGTTGGCACACTCTACCAACAGCTGCAAAGTCGTTCACTTTCTAAGCAACCTCTTGGAAGAGGCATGATGGTGGCTTTCATAACTAAAATGGATAGACATAAGTGGATAACCTTAAGCCTTAGTGGATAACCCAGTTTTTATTTTGGGGCATTCACATCTGAAAAAGATAGAATAACAACTGCAAGGAAAAAAAGTCTCATGGCTTAGGAGGCAATCCTCAAGCAGCCGGCCCTTACTTCCTGGTCCAGTGCCCTGCCTCTCCCTGAACAAGGCCATGAGAGCTTGTCACGGAGGGGAGAGATGCCCTTCATGTGCCAGAGCTGCCACTGATCTGATAGTGCCACTCGAGAATCGATGGCTCTTGGAGAAATGCAAGAACTGCTTTCAAAGCTTATGTTTATTTGTCACCTTCACAGTTTATTCCCACTGCCTAAGAGATCAATACGTCACCATTTCCGAGGGCAGCGTGTTGAACAGGGTTGTGAATAAACAGCGCAACTCAGCATTGCTGTGACACCTTCCTCGGAAAAACACCTTTGCTGAACATTTTTTTTTGTTTTCATAAATTTCACATTTTGAACCACAGGAATGAACTAAAATTGGGTCAGCTAAAAGTTATACAATGCCATGAAGTTAAAAGGATGTGTAAGTGTATATTGAGCCAGGATATTATTGTGCCAGGAGCAGGCTGAGCCATGGATCAATTAAAAACAGCTGCCATCCTCAAATACCCCATCCTTCACCTATAACCAAGACAAACTTTGTCTATTTCTTTCTTTTCCTTTTTCCTTTTTTTCCAATTTCAGAATGCTCAGCGTACCAATGGGGTTGGGATGTATTTCACTCTTGACTGGGTACAGTGAGATTGCTAATCAGGATTACTTGATTCAGTCAACACTGATTTCAATAAAAAGACCAAAAAAATTATCATAAATATAGAGAAAGTGCGGGCGGCAGTGACAGGTGATTAAAATCTCATTCGCTTGGAATCAGACTGATTCACAGATGCAGGGGAGGTAAGTCCTGATTCCGCCATGGTGATCATTATCCTCCTCTCAGCAGCCACTTCTGAGCACACACACGTGCGCATGCACACACATACACATGTACACATATGGGCATCCAGGAAGTCCACAGACAGAGAATCATGGCAATTCAGCATTCTAAGAAAGGCTGGAAACAGCAACTGCTGAGAATGGGTTCATGGAACTAATTGGGCATCAGGTGAGCTGGGACTCAGGGGCTGATCACAGGGAGGAGCCAGTTTCAAACACAAGCTCAATGAACGCCCACACTGGCAGGGCTTAGCAATATCTCAAGGGTTGGAATCAGCCTGTACAGTGCTGTGGATGACATTTGATTAGAGAATTAAAGTGATTCCTCCCAACACAAAAAGAGGAAAAAGAATCTTGAAGCCCTCGGAAGCTGCAAGGCCTCAAGAGGACTCCAGCTGGATGGGAATTTTACTCCAGCCCCAGCGACCTCTACAGGAGGTGGCCAGTGTAGCCTGGGCACATCTAGACATTTCCCTAATGGTCCCAATCAATGTCTGTGCTCCCTCCACTGCCTCTGTCCACTTCATCAACCATACCCCATAGGGGCTCTGCTTTGTCCCATGTTTTGGTTCGAACCTGGCCAGGAAGGGGTGACCAGGGAGCATTCTCATCATGCCTGCTCCCAGGAACCTTCCTCCCATAGAGCCCACCCCTGGGTATACAGGCCCTCGGGTGCTCTCTGCCTAGGGCCAGCTCTGCCTCTCTCATCCTTTGTCACACCCTCACCCCCACTCTCGACTTCCTCTCAAGTGGTTTCCTGTTCCAGACTGAACACAGAGACACATATCAAGGCCCTCTGCTCCTGTGCCCTGTCTGCACAGGGGCTGCCAGATTTAGCAAGTAAAAATATAAGATCACCCAGTTAAATCTGAATTTCAGATAAACTATGGCTAATGTTTTAAGGTAAATATGCTTCAAACATTGAACGGAACATACTTATCTTAAAAGGTTAGCCACTGTTTATCCAAGATTCAAATTTAACTGAACATCATGTATCTTGTCAGGCAACCTTAGCCCCAACTAAACATAGCCTCTTGAGGTTTACTACCTTCCCCTCACCAACCTCTCCAATCTTTGAAGTTCCTATTCCTGAAGGCAGAACCCACCAACACACACACACACACACACACACTTCAAAGTCTCCAGAGGCCAACACAAGCACACATCTGGCACTTGCTGTAAGTCCAGTGGGTATGAGGAGGTCCTGTCCATCTTCCCTAGCTCCTGGGGAATATATGTCATCTTATGAATTGATTCTGTCCCTCATCTATAGTAGATGCTCATTAAATAACATCTGCTCTAAGTGGGGCCCCTCACAATATACAGGGGTCTTGGGATGCCCCTGCCTGGATGGGGCCTCCCTCCTAATCCTTCCTTGCTATTTTATCTCAAGGCCAATGCAAATGAGTTGCTCTGAGTAACTCTTTGCTCATCCGCAAACTATTACGTGGCTGGCTTAGTGATGGGGCTGGGAGTTTCTAAATTCACATCCCACTTCCTTTCCCTTCCCTCGCATGCTCTTTTTGCTCTGGTTGGAAGAAGGAAATCCTGGAGACTACAAAGATGAATATTCCATGAGTGCCAAATAGAAGCCACAAGACTGTCTCAGCCTCCACGTTCAGATCTTAGCATTCCTCCCATAGCCAGATGTGAGGTCACCAGGACATGTGGGCATTGGTCAGCTCTCAAATAAGCCTAAATTCATTCTCCATAAAAAGGCAGGCTGCTATGACTTTCTACAACTTTGAGGCACACTCTGGAACCTGGAGCTCTGGATCATCTGGATCAGGAGGATGATAAGCTCATCTTCAGCTGGGTCTTCTATGTGCCTGATAGCGATCTAACCTGTTAAGCAAAGATTAGTGATTTAGGATAAGTGTGTCCCAAATGTTACATGGGACACACTTACCCTAAAACACTGACCATAAGCTAACAAATATAAACTGTCCTACACACTCCTGCAACAGAAACTGCCTTTGGGACACAACAACTACCAGTGCCCATGTGACCCAGATCTCTTTGAGAACTGGCTTTCCAACCCAGTACCAATGAGCACTGCACACCACTTGCACAAGAACTAGAGGCAGTGGGCAACAAATGGTGATGCCTCCTGACAAGGTCACTCATTCAGAGCCCAGGGATATAGACAATTCAAGGATACCCTTTCTAATCATAGCCTAGATGAGTGGTATTCAAGTGGTCAGTCCAGACAAGTCCAGAGGCCAGCCCAACCCATATCATGGGCCACTGGTCCACAGAGACACAGACTGAGGTCTGTCTGGCTGAGAGCTGGTTCCCTGCCACACTGTGAGCTGGCAGCAGATGACTTCAACAGAGCAATGGGCATAGAATGTGGGTGGATGTTGGGAAAGGCTGAGACAGCAAAAGAATCATACCATGATCAGCCACAGGCAACTACAGACAAGGACCTACATGGCAGGTGGATCCCACAGCAACCCTGGAGCACTAGGAACCCCCTCCTCTTCCACCCCCGCTAGAAGGGGCTCCAGGAAGTTACTCCCCCCAACCATGCAGCTGGTGTCCATGGCTGGCTAGACAAGGCAGCAGGTGCAGTAACAGGGTACTGTGCAGCACAGCAACATCAATTACAATTACTAGGGTTATTGAATTATGGAATTATATAGAATTCTATTTATGGAATTATAGAAAACATCACCTACTGACTCACACCCCCTGACAGTTTTAAAGTCCCTTCCCTTCATCCCAGGGGTACCAGAGCTGTACAGTCTAGCCCCAGGGATGGTAAGGACCAGTCCAAGATCTCACATTTCCTCCAGATGGGGCCAGATTGTGCCCCCAGCTCAAGCAACCACCTTTCCTGTCCCTGAACAGCTCAGATATCCTCCCAAGGGGCATGAAGGCAAGGGGGTATCTCTTCATCCACATTATCAACAGCCAAGAATTCAGAGGACTGCCCAGGATCCAGGCAGGAGCTGGCTTCAGTAGTGGTAGGGGCAGCCCAATGGGAGCAAGGCTGGCCTGTGCAGGAAAACTATATGCAACGAAGTACTATTATACCCAAGTCCCCTAGGAGGATAATGGCTTTGGCAGGAAGAACTCTTAATTTCATGGAAGGTTTTGCCTTTGATTTCCTTTAAGTACTGGTCTATCTACAGTTCAATTTCTAAACATAAAACTCAGTCACACCCAACTAGAAAGGCTGCTGTGAGAGAAGCCCAATTTGGACCCATAGCATTACCTCCTAGGTACAGGATCTTGTATCTTCATTGCAATCAGTGGTTTCTGAGGACAGCAGAGGGCTCACCCCACACAAGATGGAGTCTGGGGTTCCCAGTACAAAGGGTAAGGTGGTGTAGAGGGCAGTGTTTGGCTGAGGACAGAGGGCTGGACCTCCACAAAGATCCAGAGAGGCCTTCTCCCTAAGCACTTAAGAAGGGGATCTCTGAGAACAGAGAGGCCCCTGAGACGCTTGGGGGAAAGGCTAACAGGCAATGGTAAGAAAAACAAAGTGAGACTTCTGTCCCATTTCTCCCAATCCCAATGACTCTCCAGCCCCACTGCAAATCTGTTCCTCAGCTACCCGCTGGGCTGTGGGGTCCATGTGTCCATTTATACACACTCATTCTGGAAGATACACCTGGATCAAAGGGGCTTCCCAAAGGTCTGGCCTAGTCTCCCACCAGGGTCTCTGGAAGGAAAATAACCATCCGTCTTCATGACTAAGCAGACCAAGATACTTCTAGGGCCCCCCGATCTTAGGTGGGATATAGCAGACACCTTTTCCCACTTGTCTTCCCCTGCCAGCTCACCCTGAGGCTGCCACCCTGCAGCCAAGGAGCTTCCTTGAGGAGTACACAGTCCTTCCCCAGCCAGCTTTCACCAGAACTTCCCTGATGATTCCTGAGGATGTCTCAAGACAAGCATTTCATTCCAGCATCTTCTAACACTTCACCCCCCCCCCACTAACAAGAGAAGCATGATGAAAAATCACCCTCTTTCTCCAATATAGTAAAAATGGCCATATGTCAAAAACTGATATACAGATTTAACACAATCTCAATCCAAATGCCAACAGCAACTTCTCAGAACTAAAGAAAACAATCCTAAAGTTTGTATGGAGCCAGAAGAGACCCAGAATAGCAAAAGCAATCCTGGGTAACAAGAGCAAAGCAAGAGGCACAACAGTTCTGGACTTAAAGTTATATAACAAAGTTACAGTGATGAAAACAGCATGGTTCTGGCACTAAAACAGACATGATGATCAATAGAACAGCGCAAGAGGATGCAGCAAAAATTCCAAGCATATTCAACTAGTTGATCTTTGACAAGAGGACCAAAAACATACATTGGAAGAAAGAAAGCCTCTTTAATAAATGGTGTTGGTAAAAATGGCTCTCCACATACTGAAGATTGACTGTAGGCCTATACCTCTGACCATGTACTAAACTAAAATCAAAATGGATCAAAGAACTAAATGTTATGACAGAAACACAACCTCCTGAAATACAGAATAGGTAAAACTCTTGAAGACATAGGTGTAGATTCTGACACACCCCCAGGGGCGCAAGATATAACACCGAGAATCAATAAATGGGATGATATAAAATTAAAAATCTTCTGTACAAAAGTGCAGAATGCTATGGAATGAGGACAAAAATCTCCAGCTATTCCTCAGAGGACTAACAGCAAGAATACATAAAGAAGTAAAAAAAATTTGACCAACCCAATATAAAAGACCCAGTAAAAAATGGGCAAGTGAAATGAATACACATTTCACAGAAGTACAAATAGCCAATAAATACATGGGAAAAAATGCTCAACATTGCTGGCTATGAGAGCAAAGCAAATTAAAACAGTACTGAGACTTTGTCTTACTCTAGAAAAAATGTCAAGAAATCAAATACCAAAGTAATAACAAATGCTGGAGAGGCTGCAAGGGAAAAAAAAAAAAAAAAAACTTCTGCACTGTTGATGAGAATATAAACTAGTACAACTACTATGGAAATTCCTCAAAACGCTGAAACTAGAAATTCCATTTGACCGAGCTATTCTTTCAGGGTATCTTCCTTCAAGAATTGAAGACATCACGTTACAGTGACACACCCATACTCACATTTGCAGCAGCATTATTCATAAAAGTTAAATCTTGGAAGAAGACTACATGTCCGTTAACAGATGAATGAAAAAAGAAATTGTGATATTTACACACAATGGAGTATTACTCTACCATAGAGAAAAATAAATTTGAATCATTTGCAGGAAAACAGTTGCACTCTGAGACCATAATATTAAGTTAAATAAATCAGACACATAAGCTTAAATGTTATAGGGTTTTTCTATCAGAAACCCAAGTTAAAAAGAGCAAAACAAAAGATAGTTAAAGACAAGCAGGAAGATAGATCTTTCTCAAATGGGAAGGGAATCAAGAGATGTAGAGACAGGAGATGAAAAAAGAAATTAAGATGTATCATATACACATACCAACTCCATACAAGAAATGTAAGCATTATATACTGCAAACACGTAATATCAAAAAAGGAAGAAAAGCCAACTTCTTCCTAAGTAACAGTATCTTCTTTTGAGTAAGAACATAACACAGGTGCTTGTTTATAAAATACAATGGGCAAAATACTTCAAAGTAGCACAATCTAGTTTCTGGTATCTCAGTCACATCACATACACAATCACACTCCCAAACACAACTCTAAAGAGACTAGAACATCCCCAGGAACACCTAACAAGAGCCATTTCTCTGATGGCTGGTGAGTTCTTGGTCCATGGCTATCTCAGAGGCTGTCCTGTTTTCCCACATCATTTCCTTTAGGAAACAGAATGTGTTCTGTACTAAGATGAACTAGAATTCTAAAAATTCCCAAGGAAAAGATGAAACCAATTCAATTTTCTTGGAACAGCAGCAGGTCAGGTACAAGCAGGACTGTCTTCATTGTCTTTCTGCATTGCTGTCTAAAGAGACAGACAAATGCAGCTGGAGGGGTCTTATGTATCCTGGGGTCCAACTTATGTTCCAAGCAATGTGGACCAGTGAGTTAATATGGTAGAGGTTATTTCGTGCTGTCATGACCCATAAAGTCAAGCTAGCAAAGCAGAAGGGGAAAATTTTGGGTGAGAACCCAGAAAAACCCATTAGGCCAATGTCTTAAAATCCAAGAGCATCAGAAGGTGAGGATGTGGGCTCACAGAAGTATGGATTGGCATCATCACACCCTTCCCAAGTGTCTTAGAACCCTGACCTGTCCCCAACCCAAATACCTGTTCTGTATTTTTATTCTTCCTTGGCAACACTGAAGCCACTCCACTGCACAAAGTGATTCCAGAAGCTCAAGGCCATGACATCTCTGAAATAAGTAACCCCAGCCAACCAGAAGATGTGCCCTGCAGCCGTAGTACTGCCAGCCTCAGTCTCTATGACCCGCTGCACAGAGGAGAAGCAGCTGAGCTATTTTTAAGCTGGCTTCCTGAGTAAAGACGTCACTGTTACCAGTTACAGCCCTCACTCAGCACCTTCCATTCTCCCTTCCCTTGATCAAAAGCCTCTGCACCCTCCCAAGTGATGGACAATGTACTAAACACAGGTTAAATCTGAAAGCAGTATAATTACGTAAGCTTACACAGGCAAATCTAGACTTCACCACAAGGTAACTATATCATATTAAAAGTTCTCATTGGCCAAGGCGTGTGACTGATTCTAGTTTCACTGTGCAGGTTTAAAGGACATGTGTTTTTGCTTTGCTTTGCTCTTGCTTGTTTGTTTAGCCAAACTTGGTGAGTAAACATTTTGAGGGAGATCCAGATGAGAGCCAGCCCGCACCATGGCAGTATTTGCATTTTCTCCTGAAGCATCCGTGGTATTATGATTTTGCCCCTCTGGACTTTCCCATCATAGAGCTTAATCAGATTGAAACCCTTTCAGCACTTCTCATTGATAAATGGAATTAGAATTCCCACATGGAACTGGAGATCCTAGAGTCAATGGCAGACTTCTGTCACACACCAAACTATATCTGAATTATTTTATAGGGCAAGAAAATGATACCAAATTCACAACTGCACTTGTGAGCAATATTTCTAAATATTGTGATCTAAAGACTTGAGGTACTATGCCAAACCCTGCCTGTGCGGATCTCTCTGCCCCTCTGGCCTAAATTCATTTCAAATAGTAGCATTTTGGGTGGTTGCCCCTTTGATCAAGATATTTTTATGTCTCTTCTAAACTTCATAGCTCTGAAGACTCACTGGTCCATCACAGGGACACAAATGGTCCAGCACATTGATTTGCCAGCCATAAAGCTAGACTATGTCCACACTCGTGGTCTTACTCGCACAACTGTCTACTCCCTGCACAAATACCCTCACTATCCTGTGCAAAGGCATGTCCCAAACAGCCTTTATCCTGTTCTGCAAGATATCAACACTAAACAACTCTTGGCATTTCAAGGAAGCCCAACGAGAAAGCGTTCACCCAGACCTCACCAAAACACCAAGTGTGAAGCCCCAGGCCATGAGAACATGAGCTCCTTGCACTCCTGGTACCCCTTTAGAGTGAGGTCCCTGACACCTACCATGACTCCTGGCATGGAGAGGCAAATGAACTCAGAACCCTAGTGGCCTAAGTTCAAATTCCAGCTGCACTCCTCCCCAGCTAAAAGATCTCAGAAGCTTTTTACATCTCCACATTTGAGGAAATTATAGTAATTGTACAATTGGGGTTGTTGGAGGCATCTCTTGTCAAGAGACCTGAGCTTAGTGAACACTTAGTAGTCATGAACTACATTATCTTTATCGTGGATGTTGCTATGCATTATGATGGGGCTGTTGTCACTAGCTAGTGCCCTATACATTCTTATTATACCACTGGAAAGTGAGGGATAGAGAAACAATAGGGATGGCTTCACTCTTCAACCCAGCACACTGGCAGTGCAACCATCTAAGGGAACCTTCCCATCAAAGGGTAGAAAAACAGGCTGGAGGAGCTTCAGGGAGGCTGGAATGGGAGGGTGCTACCGACCCTGGAAAGTCATTGCCAGGGCTGCCTCAGGAGTCCAGCACTTGTCCCTGGAAGCTATAACCAAGTGAACCCAGGTTCTTAGAATGCCCCAAGCAAGGAGAAGGTCCTACCACAGAAGGTAAGTGAGGATCCTTCACCCTTACACTGTCCCAGGTTTCCAGATCTAGACGGGAAGAAGCTGGCCTGCTTCCAAGTCCCTTGTAGAAACTTTCATAGTGTAACTAGGAAAGTAAAACATCCAACCTCAATAGGTAGGCTGAAATCAATCAAAACCAAACTCAGCTGCTGCAGGCACCAAGTTCAAAGGAAAAAGAAACCCTTACAAGGCATCAAGAGGTCAGCTCAGAACAGAGGACCCTCACTCAGAGGCACAAGGCATCCAAGTATAAAAACATGACAAGGACAACTCCCACTTCTACTCTGCCTCCATCACCAAAGAGGGGCTGCGGGTGCAGACTGCCCAGAGAAGATGGCCCAGCTCCCCCTCTTGAGGCCACAGATCCAGAATCTGCTTCCAGGAAGTCTAAGACCCAGGATCAGCACCAAGATGGGACACAAAGGTGAGATGCTGGAGGAGAGGTTCCTTGGTCCACAGCCCCGTGGCCCTGGACATCCAGAGTGTAGAGAATGGGAATGGGGAGGGCCTTCGAGGTACTTGTGATGGCAATAACCACAAGGACATGTAGAAAAATATGCAAAAGGAGCAGTGCTCTAGCTGAGGACCTGGAGGTTAGAGAGAAGGGGCAGCGTCCAGAGGACAAGGCCAGGCTAGTCTTCTTGGAGGAGTCCTAGGTATTCTTGTAACAGTTGTACTGAAACGGGGTGAGCCGTAGGTAGAGGTACCAATAAGAGGCTCTGCAGATGTCACTGCTACCACAGGCACAGAGCACTCACTCAATGGATCATCACAGAATGGGACTCAGCCAGATCCATTGAACAGGACAGCCAGTAGTGCCAGGCAGACATGCAAGGTCCCGGCCATGACTTAAGAAGACAGGACATTAGTTAAAATCCTGAGATCCAAGTTCTAGACGCATTGGCCTGAGCTATCAGTCTCAGTGTCCCTACACTCAGAAGAAGTACCTTGGATCTCAAGGAGCCCATTGCATTCTCAGTGAACTTAGTTTGGCCTTATAGATTTTGATGCTTTGACTAAACTTTTAGTCTATGAAAAAAAAGTATACTATAACTTTCAGT
>NW_026947485.1:102608336-102615836 GCF_034190915.1 Cavia porcellus
TACTTAACCATAAAAACCCTTGCATTACTCTCTCTCATATTAAATACCACATATAACTCTCAGCAGGTTTTATGTTGTGTTTTACTGTCAGCAATGGCTACAGCTGGCCTAACATTTTGTTTGGCAATTAGGAAAATTTGTAGTTTAATGTATTAAGCCAAAAAAGCAACAACTACACTGAATGCCAAATTCATCCTGTTTTTACGTCACGGTGTGGTATATTTACCTCCAGTAATTTAAGCATTCTCCTTTGATGGCCAATACTATTTAAATATTTCAAAATAGTATTATTTAGGAAATAAGCCACTGACAATATGTGAAATAAGCTGTACCACTTAAATAAATTCACAGTAGAAAACTGGGGATGGTGAACTTCCAAAAGCCAAGAGAACCTCTGCACATGCAAACGTGATATACCTCCCATTCACTCAGAGAAAAAGAGTTTACTACAAAAACACCATTAAGGGAAGGGAAAAATATTACCCAGAAACCTTTAGAAAGTAAAATACTGAAATTCAAAAAAGTGTTGTCAGTGAACTACAAAGCTACAGACAGAGATACTGGAAACATGCATCCAACTCGGTAAAAGAAGTCAGTCAAAAAAGGTGACATAAAGTATGAGCCCAACTACGATCATCCTGGAAAAGCAAAGCTATACAGTAAGAAGGCAGAGGTTTTAAAAGGGGTGGAGAGATGAGTAGGAAGGGCACTGGGGAGTTTAGAGCAGTGAAAGCATTCTGTATGTCTGATACTATGATATGGACACATTTCATTAGACATTTGTCACAACCCACAGAAGGTACAAGCGAAGTGACCCCTCATGTAAACCGTGGACTTTAACAGTAATGCATTAATAGTAGTTCAGTTGTAACTAGTGTCTCACACCAATGCAACATATTCACACTAGGGGGACTGATCATTTTCCTGTAAACCTAAAACTATTCTCAAAAAATAAAACTTACTAATTAATTTGTAAAACATTACCAGAGCTGTATCAGATGTCGAAGACAACATCAAATTAAGGGTAGTTTGTCATTGGTACAGCTCCAACATCCCCACTTCATGATGACAACTTTTCTGAACTCATCTTGTACTCCCCAGTCTTTCCTCCCAGCATTGGGATGTCACTCTCCAGAGCTGTCCATGTGCTTCTGAACATATCCTGGACCCCACCACCTAAAAAACCATTTGCTAAAAGACTTTGCAGTTGTTAATTAAAATCAAAGGGGCACTCTCCTTGTTAGGTTACATAATTACCCTGCTCCAATCATGGAATTTTGGGAGACCTGACCTCTGCCCAAATCTGAAATAACTCACTGACCTGCCCGACATGCATGCCTAGGGAAGGCACACTGCCTGTACCTATGCCCACAGTCAAATCCCAGACTTGTGTTGCACATGCCACTGTCTGATGCCCAAGCAGACACAGGGACCAGACCCAGTTTTCTTCAACTCTTTAATATCCAGATTGGCCATCTCTGTGCAACTGTCCATTCAGTGGAAACCTCCAGCAAGGGTGACCTTGTGAAGCACTGTGTAGTTTTGTGTGAAAACCTTACTGCAAGCCTCCACTCAGCACACAGGCCTCCAAGGTCAAAACTGGTTGTTCCTCTTTACAAACTTGCCATCATAAGGGCAAATGTTCTGAGGGCCTCAAAAGCTGCCAAAGTTTTGTTTGGTTGTGTTGTCTTAACATGGCACCCTGCCCCCAGTACCTTCTGCTAAAAGAGGGGGATGGGAAGCTACCAGGAGGGGGCAGGAGCAGGGCAGAGGTTGGAGCTGCCTGTCTGGGCAAGGAGGCCTCCTCCCAGATGTGCAGCAGCTCTCAGGGCCTTCCAGCAGAGACATGCTGGAGCCGACTCCTTCCGCTAGCAGGCCTGGGTTCTGCGTCCTGCAAAAACACCACCCTAGCCCCTTCCTTTCCGCACATGGTAAACTCATTTCCTAGTGAATTACTGGGAAGGCACAAAGCATGGCCCCTTTGCTGTTTTCAGAAGATGCACTCCATCCACAGGGTACCACGGCCCACATGGATTTTGAGTATTTTCTAACTGAGCAACTTCTACTGAAGGAATTGGACAGGCATCTTTTTTGTTTTGTTTTTAAAGAGCAGGGACATGTGTGATTCAGAAACAGCTAAAACAGTTCCCCTAGGCCTCCTACATTTACAGTGCTCTTCATCAAATGGTTGGTAAATTTACATTTATTATTTTGACAGGTATGAATAAAATATTTCTGAATAAAATGTTTTTAAAAGTTTTCTCAAGTTTCTACAATTTAATGAATGTTACCCCGAAGTTCTAAAAAGCTTATAAAACACAAGAAAACGTCTTACCCATAAAATTTGTGTTTCAAAATGATAACTGTACTTTTTTATTTTCAAACATTAATAATATCAGAATAATGTCTCATTAAAGAGTTTTAAACCACAAACATTTTGGGGAGATTTGCTACTAAGATAAACAAACAAGAGGACTTGTGTTCTGGCGAGCTGACGGGAGTGAATGGTTTTCATTTTCTCAGAGTGCAAGCAGCAAAAGCTTTGCCAAGTACAGGTTAAGCTTCTTGAGTTTTCACTTCCTGTACCCCTACTTGTCAATCACTTCCTGTCTGCAATGACAATTTCCATCATTAGAGCCTGGAATTTTTATCTCTTCCAATGTGCCTCCTAGTGCCACTGTGAGCTTGAATTCCGATAAATTATTCACCATCTTTGAAAAGTAACTAAAAATTACTGCCTCAACTTGAGCCACCTATATCTAGCAAACATCACCCTTCTCCCGGAGTGTCTCCCAGTGCCTCCACGAGGCCAGCTTCTCCAGCTTTCTCCGGCGTCACAAGAAGGCCTCTGGCCAGCTCCAATTATCTTCTGGTGCACAGAGCGTAATTATTTGCTTCCTGTAAGCATGCGTAACAGAACTCTGAGTTTGGACGGCTTTCCATAAGGTAATCCAATTCATCCATGCCATCCTAACACAATTACAGGCACTGGCTATATCTTTGCTCTTCACCTGATAAGGCTGCCGCAGAGGCACAGGATGGTTTGTGTCAACATCCCTCCTGGAGTATAGCTTCTGACAGCCCTGCTTCAGCTCCTCCCTCCCCCCCTGGATTTCCATAAGTGCTGCCTGCTGCTGCCGGCCCTGTGCAAGGCAGCACCACGCAGCTTTTGCCCTTGCATGAGCCAACAAGAATCTGAGCTGGTTAGAGTATTGCGGAAATCACTGTGGTTACATGGCTTGCTTTCAAACCTAGCCCTCAACTGCCCTGGCCATGGAGTCCCTACCCCAGGACAAGCAGCCATAAATCTCCACGGGCATCTTCATCCTCCATAAGGGATACAGGCCCTGGACCTAGCAGTGTCCCTGACCCCCCTGCACACAGTAGCCATGGTGGCAGCCTGCACACAGATGTGGTAGGAGTGAGGCACACTAATCTGGTTATGCGCAGAAGCAAAGACACAAAGTGGGCACTATTCCTAGCGCCTCCCTATTTAAATGAAAGCATATCATTGTAACTCAATAAAACTGCTCTTCCTTTTCTGTTTATTTTCTGAACTTTATAAAAAAAATTAAAAGATGAATGAATGCAGTGAACTTTTTGCCTCTCTCCACTGGCGTGCCAGGGAATAAAACAGCTATTCACACCTGAGCCTGATGGAGCCAAATGGGGCTTGATGCCAGCCAGAACTGGATTCTTTGTAACCATGTCCATTCATCCAAAATGTGCCTTAATATTGCCAAATTTCTAGCCAGTATCACCCTTTTCTGAAGTCCGCGTGCATTAAAACAAACCTAGAACCACAGAGTGCCTCAAATGTACAGCTAAGGCCAAGAGGATAACTCTGGGACCCACAGGGCTATTTGATAATAATCACATTCACATCTTCAAGAAAACTGCGAAGGAAAAATTAACAGCAAACTATACTATTTTCATTGCATTATGCAGATGAAATGACAAGTTGTCATTTAAGAAGTTAATAAACAGTCTCCGTTTTGCAGGTTATCCAAATGCTACTGAATAGAAAACCCTGGATCCCTAAATGATGTGTAATTAAAATTATTTTTAAAATCCTCCTTGACAGGCCAAGGCTTAGCCAAAATGTAAATGACATTAAAGAAGACAATGAATTTAATTTTATTTAATGTCCCTTTTTGCAGATCCTCATTTACATAGCATTTTTAACAAAAGCGTTGACCTTATAAATGCTGGCATTTGTACAGCTTCGGCGGAGTTGGATTTAATCATGCTCGTGCAAAGCCATGAGGGAGGAAGCTTTAAGTTCTCTGCTTGGAGATGGAGTAGGAATAAAAACATTGGGACTGGTCAAATGTTTATCCTCCCTGCTTCTGAAAACAACCTGACAAGAAGATGTAAAGGGCTAGGGAATAACCCGGTGCTGTTTGTAAGGCTTGGTAATAATCATACATAATCGTTTGGAAATATAGCTAATAAAAAATATAATGAGTGTTCAGCAAAATCGGCATTAGGCCCAAATTACATGATATTAATACTTGAACAGGTGCAGAAAGGCGCTTTAAATGAGGTAAATGAATAAAATGTCCCAGAGCACAACTGTGTGTGCTGACAAAAAGTCAATCCCATGAATAATTCAGCGAGCAGGACTGCCAGCAAAGGTCGGCTCTCTTTGACCTTTGTGACAGGAAGTGAAAGGAAACACTGTTGACTAAAAAAAAAAAAAAAGAAAGAAAAAAGAAAAGAAGAGAAAAAAAGAAAGAAAAGAGAAAAGGAAAAAAAGAAAAAGAAAGTCTCCAATCTGTCTTGGGGTTACGTTGTGCAATCACTTTAAAGGTATAAACTTAAACCACACAAATGAATCAAAGTAAGGCTTTGGAGGGCTGATGGGTGGGGGAACACAGAGTTAAAATCTGCTGGTAGTTCAGGTCTTCGAACTAAAGACCATGTGAAATTACAGACAATGAAAGGTTAAGCAAATAATATTTTTCTATAACCCAATGCCAATTATGTATAAAAATCTGAGGTCAGCTGAAAAGTATGTTCAGAGCCCACAGAGTTGAAATTCTGTAACAGCTGTTAAATATGACAAAACTTCACATCACCACCCCCCCATGAAACACTAAAGCTATTCCAAACTCTGTATGAAAGAAAATGGGATAAACAGATGTCTGGCTTCCAGACAGGAAAGTAGGACAGACTTGGAATGATAAGTCTCCCAAACTCTATAGACTAATGCCAGATTTACTGGGGAGTGGGTACTGCTTGCCACAGAGATGCCAGCAAGCAGGACGCCAGAGACTGTGCCATCTGGAAACACCCGCTGAGCCTGCTCTCAGTGCTGCATGCAGCCCACTGTGTGCGGCCAACCCCTGTGGGCAGCCACACCACCCTGATCCCGTGCCCTCCACAGCTGGCCTGCCCAGGCTGCAACAGTTGGACCCTGCCCTTTGGTTCCTCCAGGCCAGTGAGGAATGGCAGGGTAAAGAGGATGTGTCTTCCCAGGCATTTGCAGATCTCCTGAGGAAACACCAGGATGGCATGGGCGAATGATGTGAACCCAAGTGTGGTTTTGGTTTAGCAGCTACACCGACATCCTGTAATCATTTGCAGCCTTTGGAATGTACGGGTGAAACAGGAGAGATTTATCTGCTCATAGTTGGGATATGTGGACAATGGGTGTTCCTAATGAAGACCATCTGCTTTTGTGTTTTCCCAGAAAACATTATTCCACAAGGAAAATGATACTCCCATCCTTTTCAGCAATATCATAAAAATTCACGCATGTCTATGTGTGTGTATTTACGTACCCACACACATACTCAAACATGCATGTGTGGTTAGGTGTGCATTCTGTCCTTCCTTACATTTGGCTCTCTCCAGGTCAATGTGATTTACACAGATACTTGTTCCTGGGTCATCTCCTAACAGATCATACCTTTTCTTTCACAGTGTTATGCTTCTACTTTACTCCAAAGTTGTTATATTATTTTAAATACACTGTACGATAATTATATCCATGGAGTTATAAAAAATTGTTCCTGTAGCAGTATTTTATAAGGAAGAAAACAGTTAACACAAGCAAAACCCTCACAATAAGTGAAAAGGGTTTTGTAATGGGAAACGTCCTCACTGTTCTCCCTTTTTATACACTGAAGGGTCTTTCATACCATTCATAAGTATTTAATGCTTCTGAAAGATAACTAAACTAAATTGTGTAATTAATTGATTTAAGGCATGAGGGTCTATAGAATGTGATTACCCTGCCAAGCAAGAAGCTCGCTTCTCCGTTCTCATAACACAGAAAAGCAGTCTCGACTTGCGAGAAAGGCTCAGTGTGGGTTGGAACAATGTGAGCCCATTGATCTCAATTCAGGTTGGAATTATTGGTTTATATCCTCAGGACAAATCTGCCTTATCTGGTCAGAACCTGCTAAATGTATCCAAAGGCCACAAGGAGCTGGCGAAGAGCACTGTACGTAATTCTTTTTTAAGCCAACTAACCAAGTGACGACACGGCTGTGAAGACCTGTAAACTGACTCACCAATCTGATGGGACATTTTATTCTGTAATACTCTAGAGGAAATATGGGCTAGAAACTCAGCATAAGCAACTAATTTTCAGAGGTAACACACGCCCCACAGAAATAATTATCATCATGAAACCGAAATGCATGTCAGTTGCAGAAGACTGTATCACTCCAAAGAGATTCTTTCTCTTTGGTGTTTTTCTTTTTCTGATTACAGAACTTGCCCTAGTGAACACTAATTTCATTTTTTCTCCCAGAAATATGCTTTAAGCTGGAGATAGTGCCAACATCACAATCATTTCACAGGGATTTACTGCAAGCAACAAAACACTAATAGTATTTTGTCATTTGAAGTGACAGCTCTCTTAAGAATGCTAAAAATGTACATTATATTTATCGTTACGTAAAACTATCCTTACCTTAAAATCCCTAACATGGAAGGTGATTAAAATTCCTATAAAATTGTCATAACTTTGAATTTAGAAGCACAGATTTTTCATCAATAATTAAGACCTCCAAAGCATTTATGCCAACCATAAATGGAGCTTCAATCCTCCTTATTCAAATAAACATGGTAAACTCATTAACCAAATGTTTTTACATTTTTCCCCTCCTCTCATGCTTCTAGAATATCAAATGATCACATTCTTCTCTTAGGTTATAGAGATATGAGTAACACTTTAATTAGCCAAATATAAGACAGCATTCCCTCTGACAAGAATTAAAGAGTGAATTTTATATATCCCGGGAAGATACTTCCCATCATGTGATAAAAACTGAGTCTCTAGAGTTATTCAGTATTAACAGTCAATAAATGATTGAATGTTGCACAAATTCAAAGTGATTTTGAAGGGAAAATACATTGAAAATATGAGCTGAATCAACATGGCCACTTCATTACCGTAGCATGCAAAGAATCTCACAATTTAAAAACAAAATCATCTTTTAAAAATTTATAAATTCACTCAAAAGATGAAACACATTCACAATCCTG